>NW_028230446.1:909577-1210270 GCF_043228905.1 Azolla caroliniana
ACCTCTGACTATGTCTGGAGAAATTTAAGGTTTACCGACTAAGCCCGAACCCGGCAAAATGCGTGTTCGGAGTAACCATCAGAGCGTTACTGGGCCACATAGTGAGCAAGGACAGTATCGCAGTGGATCCGGATGAAGTAAAAGCAATCCTGGAGGCATCGGTAGCAGCCACAACAAAGGCACTTAGCCGGTTCTTAGGACAAATTCGGTGGCATAGCCGAATGCTTCCGTATTTGGCAGACCTGGCTACACCACTGCATGCCGCGGTACATCAGACACCATTCCTATGGATGGACACAGAAGACCAGGCTTACCGGGCACTAAAAGTACTATTGTCATCACTCACCGGTAAGCTGGCCCGGTGGACGTTACTTATTACAAGAATTCGAGTTCGAGATATTCTACCGACTCGGCATACAACATGCGGTAGCAGACTATTTAAGCTGGTTAGATTCCGGCGAAACTGGTGACGACGTCCTAGACGACTTTCCGGATGCAGAGCTGTTTAGAGTCACAGCAGAAACAACAACGGATAGTACGGTCGCAGAGGAAGACAAGTGGCTCACCAACATGCACCAATTTCTTAGCACCGGCTTACCTTCGGAGGAGATGAACAAAGACGAAAGGAAACTCTTAGCGGTTCAAAGCTGACACTTCTGTCTATTACTGGACACACTGTACCACAAAGGCGCAGATGGCATATGGCGGCGTGCAGTGCACAACGACAAAAAGGAAATAATATTGCACGAAGCACACTGCGGCGTGGTTGGAGGACATTATCCCGGAGACGCTACGGCAAGGAAAATATGGCAGAGTGGATTATGGTGGCCGACAACATTGAAGGATGCAGCCTAGTACGCTGAAGAATGCGACCTATGTCAACGAATGGGTCAACCAACCGAACAAGCCAGAATGCCTCACTAGCCCGTGCTACCGTTAGAACCATTTCAGAAATGGGGGCTCGATTTTGTCGGTCCCTTCAAACCACCGGCAATGAGAACCGGCAACCGGTACGTGATCGTCGCTATGGATTACTGCACAATATGGGTGGAGGCCAAAGCACTACGCGACAACACTGCGACATCCACGGCAAAATTTTTATATGAATGCATCTGGTGCCAGTATGGATGTCCGAAATGGGGGCTCGATTTTGTCGGTCCCTTCAAACCACCGGCAATGAGAACCGGCAACCGGTACGTGATCGTCGCTATGGAGTACTGCACAATATGGGTGGAGGCCAAAGCACTACGCGACAACACTGCGACATCCACAACAAAATTTTTATATGAATGCATCTGGTGCCGGTATGGATGTCCGAAATGGGGGCTTGATTTTGTCGGTCCCTTCAAACCACCGGCAATGAGAATCGACAACCGGTACGTGATCGTCGCTATGGATTACTGCACAATATGGGTGGAGGCCAAAGCACTACGCGACAACACCGCGACATCCACGACAAATTTTTTATATGAATGCATCTGGTGTCGGTATGGATGTCCGATAGAGCTCATAAGTGACCAAGGTGGGCACTTCTTAGGGCAAGTAGTGGAAAGTTTGACGACATTTTATGCGGTGGTGCACAAACGGAGCACTGCCTATTATCCGCAAGCGAACGGATTACCTGAGTCAACAAATAAAACACTACAGAACATCCTGCGAAAAATCGTCAATGAGAACCAGACGGATTGGGAAACAAAGCTGCACAGTGCCCTCTAGGCCTACTGAACGGCATATAAGACAAGTATTCGCACAACACCGTTTCGCCTAGCATTCGGATTGGAAGCAGTGATGCCGATAGAGTTCCAGGTACCGAGTTTATGAATACAGATTCGGGAACGCCTAAATGAGAAGGAATCAGAAGCTATCCGGTTAGCCGCGCTGTGCGAATTGGAAGAACACCGGCTAGCTAGCATAATGCACCTAGAACTAGAGCAGCGACGAAGGAAGGCGTTCGTGGATCGTCACCGGAAAGGGAATGAAAAGATGTTTGGAATCATTAAAACGGTACTAGTATTCCAGACCCGGATGGGTAAGATGCCGGGAAAGTTACGGTTTCGGTGGACCAGACCATACTGGATTACGCGTGAGTTCAACGGTTCCTACCAATTAGGGACACTCGCTGACGAGGTTCTGGGTAAATGGGTCAATGGGTTCCTGTTGGGATTACGGTCCCTCCGGATGGGATGGTCGGATGTCCGGGAATCGGGAATGAAGACCCGGTTCCGGAGCCGGATGATGGAGACCCGGTTCCGGAGCCGGATGATGAAGACCCGGTTTCCGGATCCGGATGATGAAGACCCGGCTTCCGGATCCCGATGATGAAGACCCCGGCTACGGAGCCGGATGACGAATGTACCCGGAGAGAAATCCGGATGCGGGGACATATTTGTGAATATGTTTGCCAAGGGTCCTTGAGGCCATATTTGTAAATAGCCCGAAAGTCATATGTGTATAAATATGACTTAGGGCAAACAGTTTGTTGTTGTTGCTCATTTTCTGTTTTCCACTTAGAGGGAGCGAAGTGAGAGCAACCGAGAGAGAGAGTGAGAGAGAGTGAAAGGAAGAGGTAGACGCCTCTGTGTAATACCGCCGCCTGTGGCGAGGACAGCGAGCTCAAGGTCGTCGCCTTGCAGCTCGCCATTGTACATTCACTGCGTATAGTGATAGTTGGAGTCTTGTACTCCCGTGGTTTTTCTCGTCTAGGGTTTTCCACGCTAAACCTTGTGCATTCGAGTCTCTCTCTGTGTTTTTCGATTTACTGCTGCATTGATCCGTGTCTCCTCGGTTGTGGCCGGGAGAAGAAAGTTTGAAAGCGTCAATTCCTAACAATCTGGTATCAGAGCGACTGCAGTGCAGAAAATGGAAGGCGGCAGCAGCGGGCAGCCGGGGATGATGGTGCTGAATGCGCAGAACTACGCCGACTGGAAGATAAAGATGGAGGATCTGCTCATTGTTCGGGACCTGTATGAACCGATCGACAGGTCGGAAATACCCAAGGGGGTACTTGAGACAGAATGGAGGCTTCTGAACCGGAAAGCCGTTGCAACCATTCGGCAATACGTCGACGTGAGCGTTCTACAACATGTGGCGAATGACACCAACGCATATGAGATGTGGCGGAAGCTGTCGGGCCTCTACGAGAGGAAGAATGCGTTGAACCGGACCTCCTTGATGAGGAAGATAGTGAACCTCAAGTACCGGGACGGCGAGAGTATGGTGGAGCACGTAAGCACGTTCATGGGATTCGTGAACCAGCTTGCGGCGATCAAGTTCCCGTTGGAGGATGCAATGCAAGCCATCATCCTGATGTGTACGTTGCTGGAAAGCTGGGAGAACTTGGTGGTGACTCTCAGCACCTCCTGCACCGAAGATAACTTGTCCCTACAAACGGTAAAGACAAGCATTTTGAACGAAGAAGCGCGTCGGAGAGATAAAGAACCGGCCTCCGATCCGAAGATGCTGCTTTCCGAATCGGATCGGGGAAGACAACGGAACCGGAGTCCGCAAAGACGGGAGAAGTTTGGGACCCGGTCGCAGTCAAGAGGAAGGCCCACATGCTTCCACTGTGGGAAGCCGGGGCACTTCCGAAAGAATTGTCGGCATTACCGAAAAGACAACGGAGCCGACGACACCGATTCGAAGAAGTCTTCGGAACGGAACGGTGCTTACCGGGGAGCCACGGACCGGAATGGTTCGGATCGGCGAGGGCAGGACCGGAAAGGAACGACGGCACTCGCGGCAAGTGAAGAGGAGATCATGCTCATCACCGAAGAAGGTGAACTAAACATTGCCGGCGATGAGACTACCTGGGTGGTCGATTCCGAAGCGTCGTTCCACCTGATCCCGGAAAAAAGATACTTCTCATCCTACACAGCCGGTGAGCATGGCTGTGTTCGGATGGGAAATGAAGGTACGTGCCGGATTGCCGGCATAGGAGACGTGTGGTTGACAACCTCGACTGGATGCAAAATGTTGCTGAAGGATGTCCGACACGTTCCGGAGGTTCGATTGAACCTGATTTCGGCCGGGAGGCTAGACGATGAAGGCTACACAGGTAGCATCCGGAACAGCGTAATGAAGTTCAGCAAGGGGAGCCTGATAGTGGCTCGGGCCCGGAAAGTCAACACACTGTACCTTATGAATGCCTGGTTGTGTCCGGAAGAGTTGAACGTGGCAGCCGACACTGCCGGTGAGCTGTGGCACAAGAGACTGTGCCACATGAGTGAGAAGGGGATGAAGAGGCTTGCAGAAGACAACCTTATTCCAGTGAAGCATGTGCACCTGGAGAAGTGCACCGATTGCCTGGCCGGTAAGCAGAACTGAACCTCCTTCCACTCAAGGCCACCGACGAGACGTAGCGCACCATTGGAGTTGGTGCACACTGACGTGTGTCAAGTAGAAACGAAGTCACATGGCGGAGCCCAGTACTTCGTGACATTCATTGATGACCACAGCCGGAAGCTGTGGACGGCACTGTTGAAGACAAAGAACCAAGTGTTGTGCGTCTTCAAAGAACTCCACGCGAGAGTGGAAAGGGAATCCGGCAAGAAGCTGAAAGCGATACGAGCAGATAACGGAGGGGAATACCGGGGGCAGTTCGAGGAGTACTGTCGCTCGAAGGGAATCCGGCTCGAGTTTACTGTGCCGAAGACGCCGGAACTGAACGGGCTGGCCAAGAGGATGAACCGGACCATAATGGAGAGGGTCCGGAGTATGCTGGCGCATGCGAAATTACCCAAGGGGTTTTGGGCTGAGGCAATGTCGACGGCGACATACGTGATAAACAGATCACCCTCAGTACCTTTGGACGGAGACACGCCGCAGAGAGTGTGGACCGGTAGGGAAGTATCCTACCGGCATCTGAAGGTGTTCGGGTGTCTCGCATATGTGCATGTGGCAAAGGACCGGAGAGGAAAGCTAGATCCAAAGACCCGGCCATGCATATTCCTCGGTTACGGCGATGACGAGTTCGGCTACCGAGTATGGGACCCGGTCGACAAAAAAATATTCCGGAGTCGTGATATCATCTTCATGGAGGACAAGACACTCGCCGACTGGGAGTCGGAGAAGAAGATGAAGAGCTCCAAGTCGACCGGTGAGGATCAACTCTACAAGGAGCAGTCCCGACCGGCAAGGGACCGGTTAGCACTCGAGGATCTGGCCGAAGACGGTGAAGAAATAGAACCGGCTGAGGAAGATGAAACTGATACCGGAACCGGCCCCGATCCCGAAATGGATTCGGATGAAGAAGAAACGGAGGAGCCGGTTACCGAAGCTCCGGAACGGAGATATCCTCTAAGAGAGAGAAGGGCCCCCCGGAGATTTCCGGAACCAGAGCACGTGCTGCTAACCGACGAGGGGGAACCGGAGAGTTTTGAAGAAGCAAAGCTTGACACCCATAGCCGCAGGTGGTTAAGTGCCATGCAGGAGGAGATGGATTCCCTGCATGAGAACCTCACATATGAACTTGTGGAGTTGCCGAAAGGAAAGCGGGCACTTCGAAACAAGTGGGTGTTCAAGCTGAAACCGGGAGATGCCGAAAACCCCCCGAGATACAAAGCCAGGATCGTGGTGAAGGGGTTCCAGCAGAAGAAGGGCGTCGACTTCGACGAGATATTTGCCCCGGTAGTGAAGATGACCTCCATCCGGACGGTGCTGAGCATAGCGGCAAGCATGGACCTCGAGGTAGAACAGATGGACGTGAAGACGGCATTCCTTCACGGTGACCTCGAAGAAGAGATCTACATGCAGCAACCAGAAGGATTCGAGAAGAATGGGAAGGAGCACTTGGTATGCCGGTTGAAGAAGAGCCTTTATGGACTGAAGCAGGCTCCCCGGCAATGGTACCGGAAGTTCGACTCTTTCATGACCGACGAAGGGTACCACAAAACGCAGTCCGATCACTGCGTGTTTGTGAAGAAGTTCGAAGGAGGAGACTTTCTAATACTCCTCCTGTACGTGGACGACATGTTGATCGTCGGACGGGACCAGGTCAAGATACGGATGCTGAAGAAAGCGCTTCACCGAAACTTCTCAATGAAGGACCTAGGTCCGGCGAGGCAAATACTAGGGATGCACATCAGCCGGGACCGGAAGAAGAAGCAGTTGTGGCTGTCACAGGAGAAGTACGTGACAAAGGTGCTTCACCGGTTCAACATGTCGGAAGCAAGACCGGTCGGGTCAACCCTCCCGACAAACTGCAAGTTGTCCAGCAAGCAAAGCCCCAAGACAAAGGCTGAGAAGGAGGACATGATGAAAGTACCATATGCCTCTGCCGTCGGAAGCTTGATGTATGCAATGGTGTGTACAAGACCGGACATAGGATATGCAGTCGGAGTGGTGAGCCGGTACATGAGCAATCCCGGCAAAGAGCACTGGAACGCAGTCAAGTGGATACTCCGATACCTGAAGGGCACGGCAAACATGTGCCTCCGATTCGGCTCCTGTAAGCCCGAACTCGACGGCTTTACCGATTCGGATATGTCGGCTGATGCAGATACCAGCCGGTCCACATCAGGGTATGTGATGACGTATGCAGGGGGAGCTGTTTCGTGGCAGTCGAGGCTGCAGAAGACGGTTGCATTGTCAACCACTGAGGCGGAGTACATGGCGGCTGTTGAAGCCGGCAAGGAAATGATATGGATGAAGGACTTCATTAGAGAGCTCGGTATCCGGCAGGAGGAGTACCGACTCTACTGCGACAGTCAGAGTGCCATCCACCTTGCGAAGAACGCGGCCTATCACTCCCGGACGAAGCACATCCAGCGAAGATATCACTGGATCCGGGAAAGGATAGAAGACCAGGAGTTCGTGCTGACGAAGATCCACACGGACGAGAACGGGTCAGACATGCTGACCAAAGTGCTCACACCCGACAAGCTGGAAGCGTGCCGGAAGAAGGTCGGACTGGAAAGACATCCCATGCCGAAGTGAAGGGGGAGTTTGTTGGGATTACGGTCCCTCCGGATGGGATGGTCGGATGTCCGGGAATCGGGAATGAAGACCCGGTTCCGGAGCCGGATGATGGAGACCCGGTTCCGGAGCCGGATGATGAAGACCCGGCTTCCGGATCCGGATGATGAAGACCCCGGCTACGGAGCTGGATGACGAATGTACCCGGAGAGAAATCTGGATGCGGGGACATATTTGTGAATATGTTTGCCAAGGGTCCTTGAGGCCATATTTGTAAATAGCCCGAAAGTCATATGTGTATAAATATGACTTAGGGCAAACAGTTTGTTGTTGTTGCTCATTTTCTGTTTTCCACTTAGAGGGAGCGAAGTGAGAGCAGCCGAGAGAGAGAGTGAGAGAGAGTGAAAGGAAGAGGTAGACGCCTCTGTGTAATACTGCCGCCTGTGGCGAGGACAGCGAGCTCAAGGTCGTCGCCTTGCAGCTCGCCATTGTACATTCACTACGTATAGTGATAGTTGGAGTCTTGTACTCCCGTGGTTTTTCTCGTCTAGGGTTTTCCACGCTAAACCCTGTGCATTCGAGTCTCTCTCTGTGTTTTTCGATTTACTGCTGCATTGATCCGTGTCTCCTCGGTTGTGGCCGGGAGAAGAAAGTTTGAAAGCGTCAATTCCTAACAGTTCCGACTCAAACCATACAATGGACCCATGCCAAGAAACCCATTTGAACAAGTAAAGGCCGACATAGAACTGGACACCGGTAAGTCGGAAGAGACGGCCACACGTTCAGCAATCGGCAAGCGCAAAGCCGATAAAAGGGAGCATGAGCCGACAAACGACAACAACGACGCAACGACAAGCAGTCCAACGGCTGGCAAGTTCCACAATCCGAATAGGGGTCCAGTGGGACTGGATGCGAATTAACAAAACCATTTTTATCTTTAAGAAAAAATAAAAAAAAAATAAAAAAATAAAAAAAAATAAAAAAAATAAAAAAAATAAAATAAAAAATCGAATCAAATCAAATCAAATCAAAGTAAATCATGCAAGGGCGAGGGTTGAATGGACACATGCAAGAACAAGGAGTGAACAAGCACTTTGAAAAGGTACGAAGTGGGCTATTAATAGGGTATTAAACCGCCGCCACATGGCACGACATTCTATTTTAGTACACGACGTGCACACGCGCGGGTAAGAAAAAAATAGGCGCCAACATGCAACAAGAAAACCCCCACCACATAGAAACCTTCACATTTCGCGAACAGAGGAGCACAAACGCAGACAGGCGATTGAAGATCAGCAGACACGAGCCTACGCACACAGAGCCTCCTCAAACACACCCCTCACCAGCGCTCACCGACCTCGAAGAAGCCATGGACTGCCAAGCACTCTCTGAAGTAGCCAAGAAGTGGCTAAGGCAACACAGGTTAGAAGGTTTCCTCACAATCATGGAGGCGCCACCACACCGGGAGGCGGAGAAGATAGTCAAGGAAATCGACACGGAGCTGATCACTGAGGAGGCCATCCATGCGTTGATTGGCCTTCCGGAAGGGGGCATCTTCACTATCGACAACCCTACCCCGGAGCAGTTCCGAAAATATTTTGGGGAATACTCTCTGGCCAGCAAGGCCTACCGGACACAGGGTGGTGAAGATCCACTCTTTCGAGAGATTGCCAGGGTGCTCCATGAATTTGGACATGTATACCCTTGACCCCCGTGCATGCCTCTGAACTGGGCCGGCTTAATCATAGCAACATATGAAGGCGTTGTCGTGAAGAAAACCGGCCATAGGCGGAATCGGAGAGAAAGCGCGTAAACCGGCCCTTACACGAATGGACGCGTGACTTGATATTTTATACACGAACCGGTGGATGTAAATACTAAGCCGCGCGCATTTATTAAGGGGGAGATTGTGCGTATCCCGGTCAGAGGGACAAGGAATAAAGGAAAGAGGACAAGGGAAAACGGGTATCGCGCGCGAGGAGGAGGAAAAGCGTTGCTGCAGAACGGAAGGCGGAGCTCTCTCTTCGACTGGGGATCGTCGCTCTTTGCGGGTGTCGGGAGGTCGCTGCCTTTGCTTCGTGGACAACCCGTGTGCTTCCAGTAGAGTCGCTCCCTTTCCCCTTTTGGTTTCTTTGAGTCGTGTGACTGTCGTCGGTGTGCGTGAGTAGGGTCCCCGTGTCGGGCCCGTCGCCGCTTTATCGGTTGTAACTGTCGGAGTTTGTAATCTCTTGCCATTATAATTAAGTGTTACGTTCTATATCTCTCTTTCTCGCTTCTACGTGTCAGTGAATCTCTCTCTCTGTCTCTCCCTCTCTCGCTCCTCGGTCCAAGACCCCCGTGGTCCCGCCCCTTTTCTACACGTACGCATGTAACAACGCGACATCTTTGGTGAACCCGACGTGAAAGGGCGGCAAAGGAGTCGAAAGATGAGGGGATCAGAGCTAGCAGAGGCAATGGCGGTGGCCGTCGACCGGCTGGTGAGCGCTTGTGAGGGAACGGGTACCCTCGACAGAGCCATTGAATCGATCGTTGGCTCTATAGGCCGTTTTGGAGGGAAAGACGCCACAAGTTATTTGGAGGCTTACCGGGCCGAAATGATCATGAGGGATATCTCGGTGGATAGGCGGCTGTCCGGATTCCCTCGGGTGGTGACGCTGGGCATCCATGCGGAGGTGCTCAAGGTGCTGGCCAGATGCCAGACTTGGGAGGAGTTCGAGTTGTAGCTCCTCGAGAAGTACGGGTTTGACGACTTGCTCCGGCTGTCAAGGCGGGACTTCATGGCGTGGGTGGAAAGCCCCGGAAAAGGAAGGAACACGTCGGTGCTCCTCCAGAAGTTCGAAAAACGGTTCGCGCGGCTGTCGACGCTGGACCGGACGGTGCTCGAAACAAGTCGAGTACTGTTGTTTGTCAAGTCGGTGGATGCGCTCGACAGGGAAAAGGTGGGGCCCCTATTGGAAACGGACCAAGGGCTCACGATAGACTGGGCCGTGGTAAAATGGGTCTGCAACCGTTTCGACAAACGACGTGATTGGAGCAACGGAAGCACGTCGGGGTTGGGGCCGGTCCTGGGGAGGAGGCTCGAGGAGCCGGTTTCGGTGCCGACTGGGAGGAAGGAACAGACCCGAATCTGGTCGGAGTCGGGGTCGGCATCGAACGACGTGGTCAGAGGCCCATCCGGAGGAGCGGCTCTGGAGGAGCTAACACAGATGGTGCACGACCTGCAGATCACACATGCCCGAAGAGACAGCGGTGAACAACCTCGCGACCGAAGGCCACCGGCTGGGCAGCGGTGCATGTGGTGTGACGCGATCGGTCACATTCGGAAGGATTGCGCGGATTTCGCCGATGCGCTCAGGACCAACGTGGTGTACCTCTGGAACGGGCGGGTGCAAGCGAGCGAGACCCGGAGAGCCCTGGAATGGAATACGGGGCGCGGCGGAATGAAGAGGTTGATGGAAGAGGCCGCAACATGGCACGTCGAAGCCGTTAACTACTCAGTGTTGACGAGAATTCGGGTCGGGGGTGATGAGACCCGGATGGCGAAGGACTCCGGATTCTAGCCGCTAGTGCTAGAAGGCCTCTCCGGAGTTCGGCTGAGGAAGGAAGAGGCGGACCGCGCGGAACAGCGGGTCCAGGAGGTCACCGGTTGGGACGATCCGGTCGAAAAGAAAACGGGCTTCGTAGAAGCCGCTTGCCAGAACTACGAGGTTCTGGTGGAGGACAAACAGGCAGGAAAGGCCAGAGGGGTTGGCCCCCCGAGGTATGAGACCCGGTTCGGACCGAAACCGACCGGTGCCGGCAACCTAGGCGTGCCGGATGGGAAGAAGCAGGCGGGGTTTCGGTTGAGCACCGAAATCGAGAGAGCAACGGTCCTACGGAAGGTTCTTGAAGAGCGAATCCTCGACAATAAAGTTGAGTTGTCGTTGCGGGAGGTGCTGGGAATTGCCAAGAGGGAGTTCCACGACTCTATCGTAGACTTGGTGAAGTGGAAGAGGCTCTCGACGGAGCCGGTGGAAGTGCGGACCACGCACCTGGAAGACGGAGCCCTGGAAGATGAGCTGGCGGGAAGCCACTACACGAAGCCGCATTGGGCCAGGGCGACTATGGAAACCCCTGTACGGATCGACAACGTTCTGGAACCGGTGGTGGCGTTGGTAGACCATGGATCCGAAATCAACCTGATGTCCATGGATTTCTACAAGAAGGGTAAATGGCCGATCAACACCAAGCATGGCTGGAAGATACGAGCAGCGACACGCACCACGGAAGAACTACATAGGCCTGTCCGAACGTACGGGTGAAAATCAGCGATGTCAAGATCGACCAACACTTCTTCGTGTAGGAGACGTCCTCGCATCCGGTTATACTAGGAGAGCCATATATCACGGCGGCACGGATGGAGACCAAGGTGCTGGACAACGGTTCAGCCTATGCAAGAGTCAAGAGCCAGGACATGCGTCACTCGGTCCAGTTCCTAACGGTGCGACCAAACCACGAGCGTGACCGCGAGGCCCTTGGCAGCGAAACCCGAGGGGATTTTTAGAGAGGGTTGTCAAGGCGTGGGGCTGCGATAGTCCGGACACCCGGGAAGAACCCCACAAATGTACAATACGGAAGAAGACCTGTACCATAGGTAGGAAATTCTGGTTCTCCGACAACGGAGGTTGTACTATGACCGACGTCAGCGGCCGGGAGAGGAAGCGAGCGGAGGAGCGGCTCAGGGGATGCGGAGTCCTCTTCCCCGACGAGGACATCAACGGCGTCGTGGAGGCGGTCTCTTTTGACGACACCTTGGGCGAACTACGAAAGGTGATCGGTGAAGACCTTAGGGAGGACTGAACCGTTCCGGTGGGGTCAATGGGAATTACAAAGTCATCGGAGACTTCGGGTAAAGGATCGGGTCGGATCGGAGGGCCCGCGTTGATACGAAATACAAGACTGTGGACTGGAAGGTGAGGCCAGTCGCGGCACCCTTGCCGGAGGGCAGCGAGGAGCGGATAAAAGGGGTCGCGTCGGACCCAAGTTTACGAAATCCGGCTGGCATAGGGCACCAGTTCACCGACATAATGCTACAGGAGCTCAAGGTCAGTGGGGGCGGCTTCCTACTGCCGGCGGAGGAGGACCGGTTTCGGAGAATGCTCGGGAGGCACGGGAAGGCTTTCGCATTCTCACCGGAGGAGATCGGGTGCGTAGACCCGACAGTTGTCAAACCGATGGTGATCTTCATGGTACCGCATGTACGGTGGAATCTCAAGCCGATTCCGGTGCCAAGAGGTCACATCCCGAAGTTGATGGAGCTCCTAAAGCAAAAGGTGGAGATGGGCGTCCTGGAACCGTCGAGTGCCCGTACTCAAATCGGTGGTTTATGGTGCCGAAGAAGAACGGCACGCTGCGCTTCATCCAGGACCTACAACCGGTCAACAAGGTGACCATCCGTAATGCAGGGATCGGACCGACCATAGACGAGTTCGCGGAGGCCTTCGCTGGAAGGTCGATCTATTTTGTCGGTGATCTGTACTCGGGGTACGATCAGTTCCAACTAGCCGTGGAGAGCAGAGACATTACGACGATGCGAACTCCTCTCGGCCTGGTGCAGATGTGTACCTTGCCACAAGGAGGGACGAACTTAGTGGCTCACATGGTGAACGCGATGAACAAAGTGCTCAGGGATTGTATCCCGGACATCACCATGCTGTTCTTAGACGACATCCTGATCAAGGGATGCCCGGTGGAGAAAAGGGACGAGGCAATCGAGCTGGACGGATGTCGGAATTTTGTGGCGTCCCACATCGATGACTGCGAGAAGGTGCTACAGAGACTAGAGCGCGCGAGGCTCACCTTCTCCGGGGAAAAGTCGGCCTTCGGACAGTCGGAGATCTTGGTGGTCGGACACCTGTGCGGGCCTTACGGTAGGAAACCGTCTCCGGCAAAGGTAGAGGCCATCTCCGCGATGAGGAACGTTTGCGGGTCGGTCACGGAGGTTCGCAGATTCTTGGGGGCATGTGCGTTCTATCACATCTGGATCCTGCACTACGCACATGTCGCGGAACCCCTCTACGGATTGCTGAAAAAGGGGCGTAGCTTTGAGTTGAGGATGGAGCACATGGAGTCGGTTCGGAGACTAAAGGAGGCGCTTACGGCAATGCCGGCTCTCCGTAAAGCGGTTTACGGTGGACACCAGCCCGATCGGGATCGGGTGGGTAATCAGTCAGGAGGACAAGGGCAGCGTACGATTCCCGATCTGGTTCGGGGCGAAGGTATTGAGCGAGCGGCAGCGAGGGTGCGCCCAAGTTAAGCGCGAACTTTGGGGTGTCGTTTCGGCAGTCAAGGCCGACAAGGATTATCTGATCGGGACGGAGGTGATTATCGAGACGGACTGCCTGCCGATACTTGGCATGGTTTCTGGATGCGCGACGCCGGACCTAACAATGCTCTGGTGGATAGCGTACATTAAGTCCCTGAACCCGGAGATACGACACATCTCCGGAAAGGACAACGCCATGGCCGACATGCTTTCGAGGGCAAGGTTCAACGACTAAGGTGGCATGGTTTCGGAAGACGAAGAAGTCGGCGAGGACTTCTTCGGATCGGCTAACGTAACGACGAGGGAAGGGAACACTCCGGCGCTTAACGAATTTGACGAAAGCAGGTACGACGGGGAGTGGCTCCAAATCGGGCGGTTCCTACGGACGATGACCCCGGACGCAGCATGGGTGAGAGAGGAGGCGAGCCGGATACAGAGGAAAGCGTACCGATTCTTCCTGAGGGACGAGTGCATATGGAAAGACCCAAAGAAGAGAAGCGGCACCCCACTCCGAGTAGTGGCAAAGAAAGAAGAACAGGGGAAACTACTGGCGGCATTCCACGAGAGCCCATGGGCCGGACACCGCGGAACGTGGGCCACGTTCGAGAAGCTGAAGGAGAAGTACTGGTGGCCGGGGCTATACCAGGACGTGCATCGGTTCATAACGACTTGCGAAAGCTGTCAGATACACTCCGTAGTCCGACACCGGGACGAGCTTCACCCGACCTACCCGCCTACAGTCCATTTCAAGTGGATGGTGGACTTGGTGACGATGCCGATGGGGGTAGGACAGATGCGATACCTGGTGCTTGCACGGGAAGACTTAACGAACCAGGTGGAAGGCCGTACACTGCAAAGCAAGACAACCGCGGTGGTATGCCGGTTCCTGAAATCGAAGAAGTAGTGTGTCGGTACGGGTGTGTCGGGAGGATCGTGGCGGACCGGGGAGAGCTAGATGCGCGGGAGGCCGAGGAGCTGTTCGACCGGCTAGGCGTCAAACTCTCCCTCACCACGGCGTACAATCCGGAGGCGAACGGAAAGGTGGAATGCGGGCACAGACCGATTGTAAAGGCGTTGGTGCGTGCATGCGGTGGGCAGGTCGGGAATTGGCCGCGACTCCTTCCATACGCGCTATGTACGGACCGGACTACGCATAGTTCGGTGACATGGTTTATGCCGACAGAGCTAATGTACGGACAAAAGCCGATCATGCCGGTGGAACGAACGGTTTCTTCGTGGGCGGCGGTATATTGGAAGTGACAGGAACTGCACGCTCCCTATACGCAACGCTTGGCCACAACCGAGCTTAGAATCATACAGAGAAAACGGGAAATAAATGCACGACACAAGAAGAGAAGAGTACACAGGATGTTTACGTGGAAAACCCCAAACTAGGGAAAAAACCACAACAGCCCACAGGCTGCAAACTATCACTATGTTAGAATGTACAACAGTGAGTTCACGGAGGCACCGACCTCGTGCTCACGATCTTCGCTATAGGCGGCGGTTACAATAGAGGCAACAACCTCTTTCTCTCTCTCTCTCTCTCTCTGTACACGGTTACGCGCTCTCTCTCTTCTTGCACCAACAAGAATAACAACAACTCTACATCACTCACAATAAGTTTGCCCTAAGTCATATTTATACTAATATGAATTTTCGGCTATTTACAAATATAGCCTCGATGGGCTCTCAGATACATATTTACGAATATGTCTCTTCATCTGGTGAGCACTCCTCATCGGGTCTGCAACATCCGGCTCTCCGTAGCCGGGTACTCCTCATCCGGTTCTCACCGGGTCTGCACCATCCGACTCTCCGAAGCCGGGTACTCCTCATCCGGTTCTCACCGGGTCTGCACCATCCGGCTCTCCGAAGCCGGGTACTCCTCATCCGGTTCTCACCGGTTCTACACCATCTGGCTCTCCGAAGCCGGGTACTCCTCATCGGTTCTCACCGGGTCTGCACCATCCGGCTCTCCGAAGCCGGGTACTCCTCATTCGGTTCTCACCGGGTCTGCACCATCCGGCTCTCCGAAGCTGGGTACTCCTCATCCGGTTCTCTCCGGGTCTGCACCATCTGGCTCTCCGAAGCCGGGTACTCCTTATCCGGTTCTCACCGGGTCCGCACCATCCGGCTCTCCGTAGCCGGGTACTCGTCTTACGGTTTCGGCCTCGGCCGAGTTTGTTCATCAACACTGTTCTTCTCCCTTCCCATCCGGAGGGACCTGTCTCCCAACAAACTCCCCCTTCACTCCGGCATGGGGTGTCTTACTAGTCCGATCCTCTTCCGGCATTCATCCAGCTTGTCGGGTATCAGCACTTTGGTCAGCATATCTGACCCGTTCTCGGCCATGTGGATCTTCGTCAGTGCGAACTCCTGGTCATCTACTCTTTCCCGGATCCAGTGATATCTTCGATGGATATGCTTCGTCCGGGAATGGTAGGCCGCATTCTTAGCAAGATGGATGGCACTTTGACTGTCGCAATAGAGTCGGTATTCATCTTGCGGGATACTGAGGTGTCCGATGAAGTCCTTCATCCATAATATTTCCTTGCTGGCTTCCACAGCTGCCATGTACTCCGCCTCCGTGGTTGACAATGCAACCGTCTTCTGCAGCCTCGACTGCCACGAAACAGCTCCCCCTGCATATGTCATTACATACCCGGATGTAGACCGGCTGGTATCCACAACAGCCGACATGTCTGAATCGGTGAAACCGTCAAGTTGAGGTTTTCCGGAGTCCAATCGGAGACAGATATTTGAAGTGCCCTTCAAGTACCGGAGTATCCATTTGACCGCGTTCCAGTGCTCCTTGCCGGGATTGCTCATAAACCGGCTCACCACTCCGACTGCGTATCCTATATCCAGTCGGGTACACACCATTGCGTACATCAAGCTCCCGACAACAGAGGCATATGGAATCTTCATCATATCCGCCTTCTCTGCTTTCGTGTTCGGGCTTTGATTACCGGATAGCCTGCAGTTTGCCGGAAGTGTCGATCCGACCGGTTTCGCATCTGACATGTTGAACCGCTGAAGCACCTTTGTCACGTACTTCTCTTGTGACAGCCATAATTGCTTCATTGACCGGTTCCAAATAATATGCATCCCCAACATCTGTCTTGCCGGACCCAAGTCTTTCATTGAGAAGGTCCGGTTGAGAGCCTTCTTCAGCATCCGTATTTTGGCTTGGTCCCGTCCGACGATCAACATGTCTTCCACGTACAGAAGGAGTATCAGGAAGTCGCCTCCTTCGAACTTCTTCACAAACATGCAGTGATCGGCTTGCGTCTTGTGGTACCCTTGATCGGTCATGAAGGAATCGAACTTCCGGTACCATTGTCGGGGAGCCTGCTTTAGTCCGTACAGGGTCTTCTTCAGCCGGCATACCAGGTGCTCCTTCCCTTTCTCCACAAATCCCTCCGGTTGTGGCATGTAGATCTCCTCTTCGAGGTCACCGTGAAGGAATGCCGTCTTCACGTCAAGCTGTTCTACCTCGAGGTTCATGCTTGCCGCTATACTCAGCACCGTCCGGATGGAGGTCATCTTTACTACCGGGGCAAATATCTCGTCAAAGTCCACGCCCTTTTTCTACTGGAACCCCTTCACCACAATCCTGGCTTTGTATCTCGGGGGGTTGCCGGCATCTCCCGGTTTCAACTTGTACACCCACTTGTTTCGGAGTGCCCGCTTTCCTTTCGGCAACTCCACCAATTCGTACGTATGGTTCTCATGCAGGGAATCCATCTCATCCTGCATGTCACTTAACCATTTGCGGCTGTGGGTGTCATCCTTCGCTTCTTCGAAGCTTTCCGGTTCCCCCTCATCGGTCAGCAGAACATGCTCTGCATCCGGAAATCTCCGGGGGGGCCTTCTCTCTCTGAGAGGATATCTCCGTCTTCGGGCTTCGGTAACCGGCTCCTCCATTTTCTCTTCATCCGAATCCGATTCGGGGTCTTGGCTGGTTCCGGTTTCAGCTTCCTCTACTTCTTCTTCAGCTTGTTCGGTATCCTCAACGTAACCGGCTGGTCCCTCGAGTGCTAACCGGTCTCTTGCCGGTTGGGTCTGCTCATCGTAGAGTCGATCCTTACCGGTCGACTCAGAGTTCATTATCTTCTTCTCCGACTCCCAGTCGGCGACCGTCTTGTCCTCCATGAAGATAATATCTCGACTCCATCTCATCCTTCTTGTCGACCAGGTCCCACACCCGGTAGCCGAACTCATCGTCACCGTAACCGAGGAATATGCATGGCCGGGTCTTTGGATCTAACTTTCCTCTCCGGTCCTTAGCTACATGCACGTACGCGAGACACCCGAACACCTTCAGATGCCGGTAGGATACTTCCTTACCGGTCCACACTCTCTGTGGCGTGTCTCCGTCCAAGGGTACTGAGGGTGATCTATTTATCACATATGTCGCCGTCGACAATGCCTCAACCCAAAACTTCTTGGGTAGTTTTGCATGCGCTAGCATACTTCGGACCCACTCCATTATGGTCCGGTTCATCCTCTCGGCCAGTCCGTTTAGTTCCGGTGTCTTCGGCACAATGAATTCGTGCCGGATTCCCTTCGAGCGGCAGTACTCCTCGAACTGCCCCCAGTATTCTCCTCCGTTATCTGCTCGAACCGCCTTCAGCTTCCGGCCGGTTTCTCTTTCCACTCTCGCATGGAGCTCTTTGAAGACGGATAGCACCTGATCCTTCATCTTCAACGGTGTGGCCCACAACTTCCGGCTGTGGTCATCTATGAACGTCACGAAGTACTGCGCTCCGGCATGTGACTTCGTATCTACTTGACACACATCCGTATGCACCAACTCCAGTGGTGCATTACGTCTCATCGGTGGCCTTGGTCGGAAGGAGGTCCGGTTTTGCTTACCGGCCAGACAATCAGTGCACTTCTCCAAGTGCACGTTCTTCACTGGAATGAGGTTTTCGTCTGTAAGCCTCTTCATCCCCTTCTCGCTCATATGACACAACCTCTTGTGCCACAGCTCACCGGCAGTGTCAGATGCCACATTCACTTCTTCCAGACATAACCGGACATTCATCAGGTATAGTGTGTTGACCTTCCGGGCCCGAGCCACAATCAGGCTCCCTTCCTGAACTTCATGACACCGTTCCAGATGCTACCCGTGTAGCCTTCATCATCTAGCCGACCGGCTGATATCAGGTTCAGACAAACCTCCGGAACGTGTCAGACATCCTTCAGCAGCAACTTGCATCCTGTTGGTGTTGTCAGCCACACGTCTCCTATGCCGACAATTCGGCATGTACCTTCATTCCCCATCCAGACACAGTCGTGATCACCAGCTGAGTAGAATGAGAAGCATTTCTGGTCCGGGGTAAGGTGGAACGACGCTCCGGAGTCTACCACCCAGGTCATCTCGTCGCCGGCAAGGTTTATCTCACACTCCTCGGTGATGAGCATAAACTCTTCTTCACTTGCCGCGATTGTCGTCGTTCCCTTCCGGTCCGGCCCCCTCCGGTCTTTACCGTTCCGGTCCGGGGTCCGCTTCGAATCGGTACCATCGGTTTCCTTGTCTTTTCGGAAATGCCGACAGTTCTTTTGGAAGTGTCCCGGCTTGCCACAATAGAAGCAAGTGGGCCTCCCCCTTGACTTTGACCGTGTCCCCGACTTCTCCCGGTTCTGGGGAGTACGGTTTCTATGTCTTCCGCGTTCCGATTCGGTAAGGAGCGCTTTGGAGCTCGTATCTTTATCTTTCTGACGCGCCTCCTCATCTAGCAAGCTCGACTTTACTCTTGCTAGGGATAATCGCTTTCCTTCCGGCCCGGCGTTGCCCAAAGTGACAACCAACGTCTCCCAGCTATACGGGAGGGAACCGAGCAAGAGTAACGCTAGTACCTCATCAGCGAGAGGTACTTCCAATGAAGTTGCCTGGTGGATCAGCCCTTGGAAGGCATTCATGTGCTCCGCCATGCTGGAGCCATCTTGGTACCGGAGTCTTACTAGATTCCGGAATACCGAAACCTGATTAACAACATTTTTGTTCTGAAACATAATGCTGATCTTCTCCTAGAGCTCATGAGCCTTGCTCTCTTCATTGAAGTTGTTGTATAGACTCATGTCGATGAAACACTGTATGTACGCCGTTGTGTTCATGTGCATCACCTCCCATATCGTGGCATCGATTTTGTCCGGTCTCTTATCCCCAAACTGAACCGGCAGCCAAAGATCTTTAACCACGAGCATATCCCTCATCTTCGACTTCCACACTGAATAGTTGGAGCCGGTGAGCTTGAACATGCCGCCCAACGATTCATCCATTTTCTGCGTCGTTTCGCTCTGATACCACTTGACAGGAACTGTACACTCCCTATACGCAACGCTCGGCCACAACCGAGCTTAGAATCATACACAGAAAACGGGAAATAAATGCACGACACAAGAAGAGAAGAGTACACAGGATGTTTACGTAGAAAACCCCCAAACTAGGGAAAAAACCACGGCAGCCCACAAGCTGCAAACTATCACTATGTTAGAATGTACAACAGTGAGTTCACGGAGGCACCGACCTCGTGCTCACGATCTTCGCCATAGGCGGCAGTTACAACAGAGGCAACAACCTCTTTCTCTCTCTCTCTCTCTGTACACGGTTACACGCTCTCTCTCTTCTTGCACCAACAAGAATAACAACAACTCTACATCACTCACAATAAGTTTGCCCTAAGTCATATTTATACTAATATGAATTTTCGGTTATTTACAAATATAGCCTCGATGGGCTCTCAGATACATATTTACGAATATGTCTCTTCATCTGGTGAGCACTCCTCATCGGGTCTGCAACATCCGGCTCTCCGTAGCCGGGTACTCCTCATCCGGTTCTCACTGGGTCTGCACCATTCGGCTCTCCGAAGCCGGGTACTCCTCATCTGGTTCTCACCGGGTCTGCACCATCCGGCTCTCCGAAGCCGGGTACTCCTCATCTGGTTCTCACCGGGTCTACACCATCCGACTCTCCGTAGCCGGGTACTCTTCATACGGTTTCGGCCTCGGCTGAGTTTGTTCATCAGCATTGTTCTTCTCCCTTCCCATCTGGAGGGACTTGTCTCCCAATAGGAAGGACGAAATGAGCCGGGAGGAGTTGCTGGCGGCATGGATTTGGCAACTCGAGCGGAGGCCGGAGGACGTGATATAGGCGAAGGAAAAGTTGCGAGCGGCAAGGGAGCGGAACAAGACCCGGTTCAACCGGAAAAACCGGTTGCGACCAAAGAAGATCGAGGAAGGTGACTAGGTCTTGGTATACGACAGCAGCCTCGACAATCAGCACAAGGCGGTGCGAAAGTTTGCTAGGAGATGGTTCGGGCCCTACATGGTGACGAGCGCGAACGACAACGACACGTACAACCTCGCGGAACTCGACGGGACACGGTTAGTGGTGCCGGTGGCCGGAAAGCGGATCAAAGCTTTCAAAAAGCGGTTCGAAGACGAGCCGGAGCTTGCGAGCGGGAGCGACAACGACGATCAGTTCGGGTCCGGCGGAGAATCGGAGAGCAACGAGTGAGGCCGGGTTTCTTCAATATCTACCCGTCTCTGGCGTATACCGGTGGATGCGCGGTTTGGTGGGGGTGGATGTCGTGAAGAAAACCGGCCATAGGCGGAATCGGAGAGAAAGCGCGTAAACCGGCCCTTACATGGATGGACGCGTGACTTGATATTTTGTACACGAACCGGTGGATGTAAATACTAAGCCGCGCGCATTTATTAAGGGGGGGATTGTGCGTATCCCGGTCAGAGGGACAGGGAATAAAGGAAAGAGGACAAGGGAAAACGGGTATCGCGCGCGAGGAGGAGGAAAAGCGTTGCTGCAGAACGGAAGGCGGAGCTCTCTCTTCGACTGGGGATCGTCGCTCTCTGCGGGTGTCGGGAGGTCGCTGCCTCTGCTTCGTGGACAGCCCGTGTGCTTCCAGTAGAATCGCTCCCTTTCCTCTTTTGGTTTCTTTGAATCATGTGACTGTCGTCGGTGTGCGTGAGTAGGGTCCCCGTGTCGGGCCCGTCACCGCTTTATCGGTTGTAACTATCGGAGTTTGTAATCTCTTGCCATTATAATTAAGTGTTACGTTCTATATCTCTCTTTCTCGCTTCTACATGTCGGTGAATCTCTCTCTCTGTCTCTCCCTCTCTTGCTCCTCGGTCCAAGACCCCCGTGGTCCCGCCCCTTTTCTACACGTACGCGCGTAACAACGCGACATCGTGAAGGTGGACTGGACGATAACTGATTGCGGATGGCCTCTGTGCGGCCATCGACTCTGTTAGAGGCAAGGAGGGTAAGAAGATATGGACGGCAGTGGCGCAATGGCTCACCCTATTGGCGCCACCTATCGAGCCTGTCAATACCACGAAGCGGGGAAGAACAACCGAAGGCACCCTGAAAACGGCCTCGAAATGGTAGCAATTGTTGCCTTCTAAGGCAACCAAAGGGAAGGTGGCCAACACGGACCAGGCGGCAAAGGAGCGCGCCAATAGGAAGCGGCAGGCGGAAACGTAGGAGGAGCCACCAGCACGGCCAATCAAGATCAGGCTTCACCAACCGGTTCAACAAGCGCTGGACCCCTTGGTAGTGCAAATCAACATTGGGACTCAGGAGGAGGAAGTGGAGGAGGAACCGTTAGAGCACCTCCAGCGGCCGGGGAGCGTTTGGACCCAAAGAAGGATGGAACGCCTATACCCCGCACTGAGCAGCCCGCACCAAGGATGGAACCAGAACCGGTTCGGACAGAACCGGTCACAGAGCTCCCTGCACAACAACCTCTACAAGCGGGTCAGGATACGGCAAGACCCGAAATGCAAGCGCCGGAAGTATCTGCGGAAAGGACATTAGGCCTATGACCGGCTGAAGGAGGAGAAAGAGAAGGCGCTGCAAGAAAAGGAGAAGCTGCGACGGATGGTGGAAACAGAGATCGAAAGACTGAAAGAAGAACTCCGTCAACAAAAGGATCGAGAAGACCGCGCTCGCCGTCAACTCAACCAAAAGTTGAAGCAGAAGACCGATGATTTTGAGCACCTGCACTGGTGTCGTGAAGATCCGTCACTACGCGTGGATTGTGAGGCGGAACCGCCGAGGTTCTGGACCGGAAGGAGTTGAAGTTGGCGTGCAAGCTTTAGCGAGAAAGTATTTAAGCTAGATTGAAAGAGAGAGAGAGCTTGAGATAGAATAGAACACTTGATTTTAGATTGAGAGAGATTAAGATTGAACTCTTGATTTTAGATTTTAAGAAACAAGTTACACGATCAATTCGATAACGAATTCTCTTCTTCTTAATTTCATATCCAAAAAAAGCCTAACCCTTCTTCTTTTTCATCCCTTCTTTTAAAGATGCTCTCATGCATATGATGCATGTGAGGGTACAAGACATGCATAAAATGCATGTTTGCCATTTGGCACTCATGTATTACATGTGGTGCATGCATGATAACCATGTCACTCATTTTAGCTCTCATGTATGAGAATTTCCATGTAAAAGTACAATGATAGAAATATAAATTCAACTAAATGTCATGGCTTAGTGGTAAGCCTACTTACTCTTAACTAGGAGGTGCAAGGTTTGAATCCTCACTTGCCCTCCTTGTGTATATATATGTGATATATATTTATTTATTAATTTGAACGCTGGTTTGCCGGATGCCGATTCCGCCGTTGGTTATCGCCGCCGCCTCGCCGGCTCCGTCGGATGCCGATTCTACCGGGTCACCGGCTTCGCTGCCGCCTCGCCGGCTCCGTTGGATGCCAATTCCGCCGGGTCACCGGTTGCCGGTGTGCCATCGTCGCTTTGCTTGCTGCCGCCGGATCACCGTGCTCCATCGCCGGTCCGGTTTTGGTTGGCCAAAACCTTTACGTGTGGCTAGGCCACCTCCACTCTTAGTTCAAGTTACCTTGAACTTTCTATGTTCAACACATAGACACAAAGATAATAACTTTTACTACTTTCTGGGCCGTGACATCCCCTGTGTAGTGGCCCCCGATTGTGCCGCAATGAGCCTCTCGTAGTATCACGTCCTTCTCATCCTGTCGTACACCCCACCGCCAGATGCCATCACTTCGTTGATGGTGTAATAATACTCCTTCTATTAGGAAAAAGTTCCAGCGCCTAACCGCGAGGCGTTTCCTTTTGTCCGTTCTTAGTTGTCGCAGTGGCAACCTCGTGCTTAGGAAGTAAGTCATTTCCATCAGCCATCTATCTAGCAAATTTTTGTCTTCTTTTGTCCCCGTTGTCGTAATACGCAGAATTTCGGAGTCCGGAAAATCGTGGTGCCTTGCTACTACTTCGTCACCATTGTCGATCCTGCTCAGATAGTCTGCGACTACATGTTGTGTCCCTGGCCGATGCTAGATCTTGAATTCAAATTCCTGTAATAACAACATCCACCAGGCTAATTTCCCGGTTAGTGACTGTTTATCGACCAGGTATAGTAATGCGGCATGATCCACGTGGAAAGTGAATTTCCGTCCTAATAAATAATGTCGAAATTTTTTGACGTTGTATATCATACCCAAAGCTTCACGCTATGTTGTCGAATAGTTCCGTTCGGCATTTGACAATGTACGACTAGAATAGTATACTGGCTGATACCAGCTGGGCACGGTGAGGTCCATCAGTGCACTACCGATGGCTATGTCGGAGGCATCCACAAATACGTGGAATAGCTTGGACCAGTCTGGAGGTTGTACTACCAGTGCTTGTGTAAGAATCACCTTCAATGCTTCGTACGCCTTATCCTCTATTGCAGTCCATTTGAATGGTGTGCGGTGCACCCTAGTATGTAGCGGTGTTGCGAAATCCGCCAAATAATGGAGCATACGGCTATGCCAATGGATTAGCCCCAAAAAACGGCTAAGGGCCTTTGCATTACTAGGGGTTTTAGCCTCGACTATGGCTTTGATTTTTTTGGGATCCACCGCAATACTGTCCTTGCTCACTATGTGCCCAAGAAGGGCTCCGCTTGTAACCCCGAACACGCACTTAGCCAGATTGAGACTGAGCCGCGAAGTACGACATCGTTCTAAACATAGCATTAGATGGCTCAAGTGATCCACTCGCGTCCCATAGACCGCAAAGTCATCGAGGAAGACTTGCATGAACGCAAAGATGAAGTCGCTGAAAATCTCTGCAATGGCGCGTTGGAACGTGGCTGGAGCGGTTTTTAATCCGAACATCATTACCACCGCCACAAAGACACTGCATTCGGTTACGAAAACGGTTTTCTTCTGGGTGCATGCGTATTTGGTTATACCCGTTAAACCCATTCACAAAACTGTACATGTCGTGACCTGCGATGACATCTAGTAAACTATCCGTAAATGGCAAGGAAAATGCGTCGCTGATTGTGACGTCGTTTAATTTGCGATAGTCGACACACACTCGGATTTTGCCATTTTTTTTAGGTATGACCACTATTGGGCTAAGCCATGTGGCTTGGTTTATTGCTGAACTAGTTTCACATCCGTGGCCAAATTAATTTTGTGCTGGTAGAATTTTGGGTCTAGGCCCTTCATGTCATCATGTGACCATGCGAAGACATCTTTAAACTCCCGTAATAAATCCGTCATGGCCATTTTTTTGCTTGGCGTTAGATCCTTTGCAATCGTTAGTAGCCTTGGTGCCTCGGCTGACCCTACATTGATTTCCTCCAAGGTCGACGCTATGACTCTACGCAAGATTTCCATTTCCCTCTCGAATGCCTCCCGTGCTTTTCTCAGTTCCAACACCAATTCCGGATCTGGTTCGTAGTCGTCTTCGTTTGAAGCACTCGTTGGGATGTATTCGTTAGCTGTCTCGAGTATGTCTATCTCAAAATAGAAGTACTATCCATGGATTTTCGTTTAGGTATGCCTCGAGTTCTGTATCCTCTAGCCCGTCCAGCATAGTAATTTCTTCAACGTAGAGGGGCGTTATTGCTTCTGTGGGGACGACGGTTTCCTGTGTCGGTACCCGGACTTTGCTTCGCCCTCATCAGAAGCTAATGGAGTTGTGCTGCCAGTTCTGCTTAATATTAGCAAAACGCAACATGGTCTTCCTAACAAGATAGTACACACCCCTAGAGCGTCTAAAGCCAACACAACGGCAGAAATTTTAAAGGTATGACTGCCAATTACGATCCTTAGCTTCTGGACCAACCCCAATGGTCTAACAGAACGGGTTTCTACCATTCGGAGCCAAAATGGGCACACTTCCCATTCTGTAATACCGAGGTGGTTACATGTTGTTTTATTGATCACATTCACCCTAGAACCGCCATCGACAATGCATCCCATGATTTCCTGCCCTTGCAACACCACCTTGATGATTGGATTGTGGTGATCAACCATGATTGGGCCTATGCTAGACTCTATATAATTGGCCAAAATCTCTAGGCCGTCTGTGCCCCACATCCGATTTTCTACCGAGGAACAAGTCATAATAATTTGTCCATGGTCATCGTACTTTCGCAATCGGCCAGTGTTTGCCATATCAGATTTGGCGTCAATACCGTGTCTTTCGTATGTGTGGTATTGTGGCCCGACTCTTGCCTCATGCGTTCCACGTTGGATTCATTTGCCTTTTCTACCTAGGCTTGTGTAGCTTTGCGGATCTCGTCTTGTTCCACCCAATCCGTGTTTTTCGCCTTATTGTGGGTTGTAACCTGCTGGACGTCTACCGTGATCGTATTCACCGCTGGCCCTTTCCCTTTATCGCGGCGTGGGCATTGAGTTACATAATGACCTGGCTGTTGACAAATAAAACAGTGGATGTTGGACTTACCATTTTCAACAACCGGGGTTGCGATGGTTTCCATAGGTGCCGTGGGTTCTACCCGGGGTCGCTGGAACCGCCTGTTGTTGTGGGGCTTCTGGCGATATTCACGACGACTATCCTGGCATCGTTTTTCCTCCGAGGTTTCATTGTGGTTACATTGCTTCTGTGATTGGTAATTACCCCCGTACGAGGATCTGCCTGTCCGCCGCGATTGTTGGTGATACGCCGGTTATCATAGCGGCGTCCTCCTCGAGGATTGTTGCGGTCATTTCTCGGATACTCCTCTTCGTCCTGCTCCTCTTTGTCCAAATAAGGATCATTGTTGCGACGGAGGCGCTTCGGCCTTCTGGCACGCTGATTCCGCCCCGTGTTACGGTAGCGCTCCTCGTGCCGGCCTTGGTCATTGTTGCAGTAAGGCAGCTAAGGCTCCATACGACGGACTGACAGTGTGGGCCTATTCAACATGTTATATTCGTAGTGATCCACCGTGTGCACCTGTGAATGACAAATGGGGCAATGGATCCGCATATTACAATCCACCGTGGAGTGCCTTGAGTTCAAGCAGATCGTGCATTGAATGGCTTAGCGGAAACGATATTCCTCATCCTTGGGTAGTGCTTGACGGAGCGATGCCATAGACATCCCATCGTCCTCCTCTTCTAACTCAAGCTGCAACGCTCGTTCTATGACCGCATTTGCTGTTTGGCCAGTGAAAATTTCTAGTTTTAAGCATGTGGTGGAACCAGGGATCTGCGAGCGCATCATGGAGATCCAAAACAAGCACGCAACTTGGGCAGAGTTCAAAAAGGCGCTTCTTGCTAAATACATGCTTGAAGATGCGTCAAGAATGACTCGACATACGCTAATGATTTGGATCGAGAAGAAAGGGAAGAATACGTGTGCGTCAGGAGTATATGCGGAATTCAACTAGAAGTACAACCGACTTCTGAGTGCTGATCAACGAGTTCTCGGTGGAGATAAAGTCCTGCTATTCCTGAAGGCGGTGGATACGAAAAGCCTTTTGGGGGATGAAACGCAACCAAATGGCTTGGTAGCGGACTGGACGTTGGTGAAGAAGGCTTGTAGTCATCTTGACAAGTGTCGACAATGGCTAGAGGAAAGTGACATGGAGAATCCACAATCGTGGAGGAGGAAGGCGCCTGCGACGATCGAGCCTAGAAAGCCGATCAATAATTTTGACAAGAAAGCGATGGAATAATCTATAATCGAAGACACATTGGGTCATTTAGAACAGGTAATATGTCGTATTCCTTTATTGATAAATACATGAGATGTCAAAAATTACAATTTTTTAACAAACTTTCAAGAATGTATCACGCATGCGCACATGACTTTTAAAAACATCAATAAAAAACACAATTAATATTATCAAGATTTCAAATTTAACGTATATTTTCTCAATTCATACACATATTTAGCCAGACATTCGCTTAGATTACGAGAATGCTTTCAACTATCATTGTAATATGCTTCATTTTACATAATGTTGAATTTGAATCCAATTAAACAATTTTAGAAACACAATTTTAATGCTATATTTCTCTCTAACTCCTATAAAGCTTGTTATATTAAATGAGCAAATTGCATTTTTGGGTATAATTAGACACATATTCACAAGTGAATATCACATTATATACCTCACATGCCCAAAAACTTCTACGAACTTTATATCCCAATCATATATGAACAACCTAAATGTAAGATCAAGTGAGCAACAACGTTGACTTAATATTATTCTATACACTCAAAACTAAATAACCAAGATTAAAGAGCTCAAAAATCCTAGAATAAAGCTAAATTCAATTATATTAATAAAGAAACAATTATAACCAGCATTTGTCATACAATTGATAAGTTCATCATCATTTATTCAATAAAAATTATACTTAACTACATACTTTGCGAGTCAACCAATACAAATATATGATAGAAACTTAAAGTTTGCAAACCAATCAGATAGTGTAAAGAAATGGTACTCAAACAAAATAATCTTATATTCCAAAACAAGTTTAGTGTTACAATTTTATAGTTACAAATACAAACTAATATACAATCACTCCATAAGGAGGTTTGGAACAGGCTGCTCTCCAAGATTAGCTGACAGTGGTGCTACGTCAACATGTTCTGTCTCCTCAACTGAATCTTGTATATGATCAGAACCTGGTGCATCTTCAAGGTCGCCTCCTTCGTCGTCTATAGGTTCCATCGGCTCTCTGGAGGCCATCTGAAACATCTATGTTGCTTTGCCCCAACCTCTTGGTCCTGTTCGAGACCATCCTAGATGCCTTGGATCCTCATCTTAATAAAATTGACTTGGTCAAGGTCCTTTTCTAATGCGACGCAATTCCTGAAAAGTTTAAGAGCACATGCAGTCCTCGTTCCTAAATAAACAATCACACATACAAAAGTAAGAAAATAGGACAAGAAATAATATTTCATTTAAAAAAATTTGATGAAACTGATGAGATTACCTATTCTAGAAAATTGAGTTGGTCGAGGTCCTTTTCTAATGCGACGCAGTTCCTGAAAAGTTTAAGAGCACATGCAGTCCTCGTTCCTAAATAAACAATCACACATACAAAAGTAAGAAAATAGGACAAGAAATAATATTTCATTTTAAAAAAAATTTGATGAAACTGATGAGAAATTACCTATTCTAGAAAATTGAGTTGGTCGAGGTCCTTTTCTAATGCGACGCAGTTCCTGAAAAGTTTAAGAGCACATGCAGTCCTCGTTCCTAAATAAACAATCACACATACAAAAGTAAGAAAATAGGACAAGAAATAATATTTCATTTTAAAAAAAATTGATGAAACTTATGAGATTACCTATTCTAGAAAATAAGTCGAGAACCCAATCATCAAGGTTCGAGAACAACTCGACCAATCGATTAATCAATCGTTGGGGATTTTGATAAGGGTTTACTAAACTCTTATCGCTAGACACGTGGCACAATTTCTTCGTTACATCTAGGCACATGATATAGTTGACAACGTTCCGCTCATTAACATGTGCCTAAGCCTTCTTATTAGAAATTGTGTCATAGTAGCCCACGCACATGTGCTCCACAACGCTCACCATTCGATCACCCGGGGTACGAGTTATGTTCGTTTTAACCCTATTGTATAATTGAATCAAAACAAGCTAATAAATATGTAGTAACCAACATAGAATTCATACATTAAATATATAGTAAACACATTCGCGTTCACAAGTGGAAGGATCACGCAGTCCATTTATAGATTCCTTTTATAATCTTGAGATTTTAGACAATTTTCAAAAACTTGATACACCAGTATCACATGTTTTAAATAGCATGTAAAATTTGCTAATTTTTTGAGATTTAACAAGTTTCAAAATGATCATTTCTAAAATTGAATAGTTTTTTAGTAAATGTTTAAATGTTGATGGTTTGCAAATATGAAATGTAATAAACTTAAAGAAAATCACAATGGTTAACTCAAGGCACAAGTTAAGATTAATGGTTTCACCATCTTGATGAGATTAAGATTACATATTTTGATAGACTTGAAAATGTTTTAAGTATAAGAGGTAACTTTGCAATCCTTAATGTCATCATCTATAAATTTAGTGCTCATTAACATCCATAAATTCACAACTCAAGAAATGTATACAATATTCATAAACAATTTTGATAAATCCACAACTCCTAAAATATAGATGATATTTATAAACTGTTAAAATTGTTAAACTTTAGATGTGAACATTAATATATCAATTTGAACAAATCACACAATTATCAGGGTATCTACAATGTTATCCTCTTCTTCCTTTTGAGAATTCCCCTACAAAATTTGTGAAGTAAATGGCATTTGCGAAGTTCAATTACCATCAATACAATTATTAATGGTTTTTTGTTAATCAATGAAGCACATGTTCACCATAAGGTATCTTGTTGTGCAACATACATCTTTGTAGTATCGATATGCATCTTTTTCTCTTGTAAAAAAATAGATTTCAATATAATTTGAGTTCATGTTTAAAAAACCTCTTTTATTTGAAAAACAAGAAGTTTTTTAAACATGAACTCGATATGTTGTATCGAGTTGATGTAAAAAACATAGTTTTGATCATAATTCCATACAATGTATTGAATTCATGTTCAAAGTTTTTTTTTACCGGATTTAAAAATAAATAAAATTGAGCTTAAGTTCATATAAAAACCAAAATTTTCATCACAATTCGATACAATGTATTGAGTTCATGTTTAAAGTAATTTTGTCAAATTTTTTTATGGAAAAAAAATAATTTTAAACATGAATTTGATACGTTGTATCGACTTGTGATGAAAACTCTGGTTTTTTCATCATTTATTAAAGCTCAAAAAAAATTATAAAAAAAAATGAAAAAGGAAAATAAATAGAAAGAAAAGAAATTTTTTAAAAAAACCCCAAATAAAGCTTTAAACATGAACTCGATACATGTCAAAAAGTTAGCTTTTCAACATGAACTCGATACAATGTATCGAGTTCATGTTGAAAACTCTATTTTTCAACACAAAATTAATACATTGCATGTATCAAGTTCGTGTTCAAAATTCGACTTTTCTACACGAACTCGATACAATGTATCGAGTTCGTGTTGGAAAGCTAACTTCTTTAAAGCTTTTTTTTGGGATTTTTAAAAAAAATTGTTTTTTTTCTATTTATTTTGTTTTTTTGTTTTATTTTTTGAAATTGTTTTTTGAGCTTTAATAAATGATGAAAAAACCAGAATTTTCGTCACAAATCGATACAATGTATCAAATTCATGTTTAAAATTGTTTTTTTTGCATAGAAAAAATTGAAAAAATTGAAAAAAATAAAAACAAATTAGAAAAAATTACTTTAAACATGAACTCGATACATTGTATCGAATTGTGATGAAAAAGTTGGTTTTATATGAACTTAAGTTCAATTTTTTTTTTAAAATCCGGTACAAAAAAACTTTAAACATTAATTCAATACATTGTATGGATTTATGATCAAAACTCGTTTTTTACATCAACTTGATACAACATATCGAGTTCATGTTTAAAAATCTTCTTGTTTTCAAATAAAAGAGGTTTTTTAAACATGAACTTGATTCGTATTAAAATCTTTGTTTTTAGAAGAGAAAAAGATGCACATCGATAGTGCAAAGAAGTATGTTGCATAACAAGATACCTTATGGTGAACATGTGAATCATTGATTAACAAAAAACCAATAATAATTGTTTTGATAGTAATTGAACCTTGCAAATGTCATTTATATGGTCTATAAAGTATTCTCGTGGTTCTCAATGACCACTTCAAGCACTTAATGTTGATCTTCATAGTTTGGTTCATCTACAACAGAGAAACATTTATGTGGAACAAAGGATGACAACACGAGCATAACTCATGTGACAAGGAAACTTGCAAGAACTCAAGGTGGGGATATTAATAACTACACATGTAGATGGCCATGAGCTAGCGTACCAATTCTGCATTGGTAAAGTTTTGGACGTGATGATGCATTAAACCTTTGTAATACATCTATCATTGACATTAGTTAGGTGGATATAATTGTGTATGACTTTACACTGACAAAAGTTGGATGTTTAAGGACAACAACGATATACATAATACAAGAGATATTACCAAGTCTAGAAGATATCTCAGATCGAAAATAAAGAAGATTTATTGCACACAATTTGGAGACACCATTTGGTGAAGACAATGATTTGATTGGTACATTTGAAAATGAGGAGGAAGAGTCACAATTGTATATTATCTATAGTAGTGATTCTCATGAAAAGAATGATGATATTTATGCAAATAACTCCCAAATGTTATTGTTGTGCAACTATGTGTAACAAATTTAGACAACATTTTATCGAATGAAATATAAACGTTCATTGTTTTGAAATCCTTTGCTTTTGATTTCTTTAATATCTAAAAACTTATTAGTTCTCATTTTTCTTTAAAAATACTCAAAGTTACTTTTCATATTTGACCAAAATTTGGCATTTGTCAATTTTACCAATGACATTTTCAACTTTTTCATCAAGTTTTAGAGAACATGCAATACTAGTATCAAGGTGTTTTGTGAAATGGCAAAAAAAAACCCAAAATCAAACGGAATATTCCTTATCCTTTCACTTGTGAACGCGAACGTGTTAGTAACATAATGCTTACCAATGCATATGTTCGGTGGCATGGCATCTCGACTTCAATGTAGTCGTGACCGATAACGCTTGACCCATACTGTGAAATATAACAATACGTCATAATGGTGCCAATGTCAGCTCCGCAAAGTCCTTAACCATCTTCTCTATTTGTGGATATTTGTATGGCACATCATCGTATGTCGAGCCTGATATTTTGAAGCCATACGGTATATCCGCCACGAGCAATGTATAATGTCTCTTGGGTAATATGTCAAGCATATTACCCAAATCACCATTATATACATTATAATACAATTGTCGGAAAGGATCATTCTTGTGCAAAAAGCTTTTTACGGTATCTGAGTCCTTAGGCACCTCGCACTCCTTTCCTTTTGTCATCCGTTTCTCGTATTTAGCTCATTCCAAATGGGTGATGAAGGTGCTAGGTAGGCTTCATTGTTGTCACTATTCTTCTTTGAATGAGGTGGTTTCTGTAATTATAAATTTTGTAAGTAGAAACCCATTATCCAAAAATCAATCAATATTTGTAGAACATAATACCCATTCTCTAAACGCGATAAAGAATTCTTCAAGAGCCTTGTAAGATGATGTTTTTGGGCAAGATTGCTCCACTTCTTCCCACATAGGCAAGGACAATTTTTTCATCATCAGCTCTTGAATCTTCATATACACCTTATGGCTAAAAAAACACAAGAAGCTAAAATTCGAATAAAGAACAAATCAACAAAGCAATCAAATCAAAATGATACATGCACATAGATGACTCACTTTTGAAACTCTGTGACCATTTCCTCAAGGCTAAACTCCTTGGCGGCCACTCTTGATAATACAGATATCAATAATCTATCATCCTTAATTCCTTGCAGTGACTACCAAGAAAGTGGCTTCATATCTTCGGCTAACTCTTCAATTACTAAGTCACTTTTACGTGAGTTAGATTTCATCTCCACCTGTGGGTCGAGCTTAGCTTTCTTTGATTTTTGACCCTTTATTTCTTATTGAGAATCAAGCTCAACTTGGTCTAGTGTGTGAACTCACCTTGAGAGTGAATAGACACTCCAACGGTCAAGAGTCACCATTATGTCACCTCTTTGTATTCTAGCATTGAGTATGCGTCATAGAATCATATTCTATGACACATAACTTATGAGCTTTCACATTCCCCATGCTCCATGAGTCTTGTAGTTAATGAAGAAAGAGGGTGACTATATAAAGCACCCTCCTCACACCTTGTATTAAGTTGTGTCTTTCTCCTTTGTTAATATACTTAACCTTGCGTATACTCTGTGTGTGTGTGTGTGTGTCTCTCTCTCTATCTATCTCATACATACACACACACACACACAGTTCACACCTATTCCGCTTCACAAGAATCACCATTGATTCTTTACATGGTATCAGATCGATTTGGTAGTTCGATCTAGCTCATTCGCCTCATCGTGATCGTGTGTTGTGCTCCACGCCGACGACCAAGAACCGGCTCATTGCTAACGTAGCTTCGCTACATAGTTCGCATTCGAAGAGAAAAGAAGAAGAAGAAGAAGAAGAAGAATAGACATAATGAATACTCAAATGGGGAGCGCTCTCCCTACCGAGAAGTTGGATCGAAACAACTTCACATCTTGGGAATACAAGATGCACCAATACCTTGTCGAACAAGGCTATTGGAGCTACATCAAAGGAGCATATGAAGACCGACCTGTCGACACAGCTCTCGGATACGCAACATGGGAGCAAGCCGCAAGCCGCGTGATGTATTGTTTGGCGACATGTGTTCACGACCACATGCTCAGTTACATACGAGAAGCCAAGATGCCGAAGGAAGCGTGAGAAAATCTACGAAAGATTTTCTCCGCCAACACGATCGTGAGGAAGCTTCAACTCCACTAAGATTTTCTCCGCCATCACGACATACACATTGAAGATCAAGGAGCTTTACGACTCGCTCGGCTCAATAAGCGTAAGTATAGATGATGATGAGATGGTGCAAATATGCCTCGGTGGCCTCGCACCACAGTTCGGTGCGATGCGAACCGCCGTTCTAGCACGGGAGAAATCTCCCTCCTTCTTTGAGCTCCAATCATTGCTATTGGTCGAAGAAAACCACGTGCGCACAAGGAGCAATGAGTCGGAAGGCCACATGCTCTACACGCACTCTAACGGAGGAAGAGGACGCGGACGAGCGAGAGGCCAATTCGGCCAAGGACAAGGCAGACGAGGTCCGACCTACGACAACAACTCCCAATTTCGGCCGCAAAATGGAGGCCAATGAGGAACCTTCGCAAGAAGGGGGAGCTTCCACTCCGGCCCGAGCCGTCAAAACGCAACCGAATGCGGATTGCGGAAAGCTCGGCCACTACGAAGAAGAGTGCCGAAAGAAGATGCGTGAATCGGCTTCCACAAGCCGACAACTCACGAATTACGCACACAATTCCGACTACGAAGAGTATAGCGGAATGTACGGGAACAAATCTGACTACGAAGATCGTGGCGGAATGTATGCACGCAACTCTGACTGTGGCGGAATGTTCATGATAAAACATAGAGGAAACTCTATGTCGGCCTCTACCTCAACTAGTGCCTCCGGTCTGGAAGACGTATGGTTCGTCGATTCCGGTGCCTCGAACCATATGACATCGCATCAAGAATGGTTCTGAGAACTTCAAGAGTCGAACTGACCCGGCTATGTCGAAACCGGAGACGACACTACGCACCCGATTCGGCACATTAGCAATGTTGTGTTCGGAAAAGAAGGTAAGCAAAATTACATTAAAAATGTCTTGCATGTACCGACCATTACGAAGAATTTGGTCTCCGTCAACCAAATTGTAGAGCAAGGGATGCAAGTTCGATTTAATCAAGGTGGTTGCTTCATTGAAAAAGAGGGCCGACTCATCGCACATGGACGAAGAGAGGGCCGAATGTTCATTCTCGGCTCACACGAGATGAAATCTACCATGTTCGCAAAGGGCATGAAAGCCGACTCCGACATAGAGTTATGGCACAAGTGGATTGGCCATATAAATCTCCAAAAGCTCAAAGCAATGAAATCGAAAGGAGTTGTCATCGGACTCCCAACATTCAAAGAGAAGGAGATTGAAGGAGTATGCGAAGCATGCCAATTTGGCAAGAAACACCGACACCCATTCCCGAAAGAGCGGAATGTGAGCAAAGGTCTACTCGACGTAGTCCATTCCGACGTATGGGGACCGGCGCAGACGGCTACATTCGGCGGATGCCGATATTACATGCTCTTCATCGACGACTTCTCCAGGCACACTTCGATCTACCCGATGCGGCAAAAGAGCGAAGTGTTCAAACACTTCCAAACTTTCAAGAATGAAGTCGAGAAAGCCACGGGCCGACATGTACGTTGTCTTCAATTGGATGGCGGCAAGGAGTACTTCTCGGACGACTTCACAGCGTATCTCCAAAAGGAAGGAATTTGGTGAGAATTCACTTGCCAACACACTCCGCAACAAAACGGGGTAGCTGAGCGCAAAAATTGGCACATCCTCAAAGTAGCGTGGGCCATGATGAATGAGTAGCATATGCCCAAGTCATATTGGGCCGAAGCTACAAATACAGCCGTCTACCTAATGAACCAGTGCACAACATCCGGCGTGTACAAGGTCACTCCGCACGAAAAATACTTCGGAAAGAAGCTGAACTTATCACACATCTGCATATTCGGCGCGATAGCGTATGTGCACATCCCCGATGAGAAGCGTCAAAATCTTGACCCAAAGTCGGAGAAATGTATCCTCGTAGGATACTCATTGTAGCAAAAGGGGTACAATTGCTACAACCCCTCAACTCGAAAATCTCAAGTAAGTCGAGATGTTGTTTTTGACAGGTCCGCATCCTGGTACGCACCAGAGAAAATCTCGACTCCGACTCCGGTCAACCCGGAATCCGCCGAACAAGAGATAGAGGATGAAGATCACCTTATGTGCATGTTCGAAGAAAGTCTGATCACGACCCGACTAAGCGGATCATAAGAGCCTTTGAGCGATCAAAGCACATCACGGCCTAGCCCGAAGATGGACAAAGGCAAGGCGAAAATGTCGGAATACGAAGACGATCGCTTCGACGATGAGTCGACTCACTCACTCGACAGTGAGTTCGACGGTTTCGAGGTACCAATCGGAGCTAAGAAAGCCCTCATCTCTACAAATGAAAAACTCCGCCAATCCACCCGTGAAAAGAACCCTGCAAGCCGCTTCGGCTACAACAAATATATGGCGTACCATTACGCCTTTATGATGAAGGTAGCGATAGTACAGGAGCCGGAAACCTTTTCCGCAGCCGCGAAGGACCCGCGATGGATCGAAGCAATGAACGAGGAGATTCAGGCACTACGGAAGAACGAGACATGGGATCTCGTTCCCACCTCACCGCACAAAAAGGCGATCGGATGCAGATGGATTTACAAAGTGAAGTACAATGTCGACCGTTCCGTTAACCACTACAAAGCGCGACTCGTAGCGAAAGGATACACTCAGACGCATGGCGTCGACTACGAAGAAACTTTTGCCCCGGTGGCAAAGAGGACGACGGTACGGACCATAATTGCGCTGGCCGCGGCGAAAGGGTGGCACCTCCATCAAATGGACGTCAAGAATCCCTTTCTACAAGGCGAATTAGAAGAGGAGGTGTACATGATCCAACCACCCGGCTTCAACTCGAGCACCCATCCGAAAGTTGTTTGCCGACTAAAGAAGCCACTCTACGGCCTCAAGCAAGCACCGTGTGCTTGGCATTCCAAGATAACGCAATATCTTCATCAAATCGGCTTCCGTATGTCAAAATCGAACAACTCCCTCTACATACGAAGCGATTCCGCAAGTCCGATCGTCATCATCTTATATGTGGATGACCTAATCATTGGAGGTGAGCATCTCGTCGAAATCAATAAGGTCAAATCCCTCCTTTCCGACAAGTTCGAGATGACGGACATGAAGGAGCTCCACTACTTCCTCGGCATCGAGGTAATTCGGACTCCGGCCGGAATCATGATCTCTCAACGGCACTACATCCTCAACTTGTTATACAAGTTCGGGATGGCTGAGTGCAAATTTGCGGCAACCCCACTCGATCGCAATCTCAAACTCGATGCAACTCCGGCACCAAAGCGTGTGAGCCGACTCAGTATCGGCAACTCATCGGGAGTCACATCTACCTCACGATCACACGACCTGATCTCAGTTATCCGGTCGGTCTCCTTAGCCAATTCATGCAAACACCGCGTGATACTCACTTGGATTGCGCTAAGCGAGTTCTACGATACATGAGCGGCACGACACAATGGATTGCGGCATCCTCTACAAGACCGTGATGCCAATACGACTCGAGGGGTACACAGATGCCGATTGGGCCGGCTACAAAGCTGATAGAAGATCAACCTCCAAATTTGTTTTCTCCCTTGGCAGCGGAGCAATATCCTGGAGTAGCAAGAAGCAGCCTAGTGTCGCTCTTTCGAGTACGGAGGCGGAATACAGGGGCGCAACCATAGCTGCGTGTGAAGCCATATGGCTCAAGAGCCATAGTGTCGCTCGACTTCCCTTTACTGCGACAACATGAGTAGTATCTATCTAGCTCGGAACCCGGTGTTCCACGCGTGGACAAAGCACATCGAAGTGCACTATCACTTCATTTGAGAGTTGTTCGAGCTGGCGATGTCGACCTACAACACATTAGCACAAATCTTCAAACGGCCGACATCTTCACTAAAGCCTTAGGAGCCAACAAGCTGTGGCAATTCATGACCGATCTCGGATTGACGATCCCTGACCTGCCAAGCTTGAGGGGGAGTATTGAAGACATTACGCAATAACGGGTGGATTCCGCAAGCCGCGCACACTATGCAACAACGCGTGGATTATGCAACCACGCAATGAAGCCGCGAAGAGCCGATCTACCGTGCAAAGCCGCGAAGAAAGACGCAAGCCGAAGCACAGACTTCGCAACTACGCACAACGCAAGCTGGAGCACGGATTCCACAACTCCGCATAAATGTGAGTCAATGCGGACTCCGGAATGCGAGTTGAACCGGATTTCGGATACCGTCTGAAACCGACCCAACTTGAGCTTGAGGGGGCGTGTTGAGAATCAAGCTCAACTTGGTCTAGTGTGTGAACTCGCCTTGAGAGTGAATAGACACTCCAACGGTCAAGAGTCACCATTATGTCACCTCTTTGTATTCTAGCATTTAGTATGAGTCATAGAATCATATTTTATGACACATAACTTATGAGCTCTCACATTCCCCATGCTCCATGAGTCTTGTAGTTAATGAAGAGAGAGGGTGACTATATAAAGCACCCTCCTCCCACCTTGTATTAAGTTGTGTCTTTCTCCTTTATTAATATACTTAACCTTGCATATACTCTGTGTGTGTGTGTGTGTCTCTCTCTCTATCTATCTCATACACACACACACACACAGTTCACAGCTATTCCTCTTCACAAGAATCACCATTGATTCTTTACATTTCTTTATGCTCCTACATACTAAAAATGCGATCTTGGAGGTTCCACACCTCCCTTGTTCTAAAGGCAAGTTGAAACCATGAGTCAAATTTTCTCAGACCTTCAGACTTAGTGCTTTCGTCAACTGCTATCCCCACTTCAAGCAAACATTGTCGTCACAATCCAGGATGTAGCCGAGGACCAAATTTTTGCAGCGCATCAAGGTACTCGTGGTGGAAGAAACTGATGCGCTCGATACATGAAATATTTTGTCTATAGTCATTATCGTTGTTATGATCCCAAGCTAATAACTTGGCTTCTTCATGTGTAAGGCCTACATACACTTTACATTCTGCATACTTGAAGTAAGGGGTAAGAGGATACTCCTTGACCAGTTGACGTCGAGCTTCAATAGAGTGGGATCCTCCAATCACATAGTATGTGTAGTCATCTATTGAATTGTACTTGAAGTCAACAATAGTAGGACATTGATCTGGGTCGACCATTACTAAGAATGGCACTACAGACGCATGTGGATTAATCTTCATTTTTCTTTTTAAGTTTTGCACATGCACTGAATGTGGCTCTCTAATTTCTAGAGCTCGTCTTCTTGTCTCAGGATCAATGGGTGGCCATTGAATAGAGCATATTGGTAAGTGAAATAATTGGCCTTTAAGAACAAGCTTCGTCTTTACAATATTTTCTCTGATCCAATTCTGCTCTGGGGTGAGTATCCCTGATGAAATGTGCCCCCCTAGAGGAATAACTTCGAGCTCGGCGTCTTCCTCCTCATCTTCTACAAACTCGAGGACCTCCGGCTCGTCCTCTTCTAATTGTTGCCTTTTCTTGTACTTCTTATGTTCCGGTTTGGACTTCTTGGCAGACTTTGGTGGGGTTGTTACTTGTGTGACAATCAGCTCTCCCTTAATGTACGGGCGCAAAGCAACAATCAAGTTTTTTTTGTCTGAACATCATTTTTTAGGGCAGTGAGAGTCAGTAATGAAATTACGTTCATCGATCTTGACTCTACGAACCCCCACAAGAGTTATCAACACCCAAGAAGAGGTTTGATGCGTCGTTGTCTTCATATTCGATGTTCCATACGTAGCCGTATGTGAATGCCTTTCCCACTTGCAACTTGCCTTCACCTTCAGACTTTGCAAGAATAAGAAGGAGGTCCCCTTCTTCCTCGGAGTAGATCAGTGTCCACTCTACATGGTGGTAGCTCTTTAGGCGAGGATCCCCACTCTTTTTGCCTAAAGTCTTCGGCGTGTTACCGGAAAAAGACTTTGAAGTGTCGTCACCTCCTGACTCGATAAATGTTTTGCGAGAATCAGCTGTCATCATGGTGTCAGAAAGTCTTTTTGTTGGTGATGGAATTTTTAGTTTCAAAGACTGCACCTTCTGTCGTGGCTCACAAAAATCAAGAAGTCATGACACAAGGATATAACAATAATGTTAATAATAAACAATATAGACCGCTTAACTAAGGTAAAAATGAGCGAAATCACACATTAAAAACTTGAAGAAATAGACCAAAAAACAGCAAAAAATTGACCAAATATGATCTATTGATCATGAAAAGCCCATTTTTCAACGGGAACTCGATGCAGTGGAAAGGGACACACCTCGATTATGGAAGCAATAGTTGAATAAAACAAAAAAGAATCTTTAAGGAATCTTTTTGGAATCTAAAATGTTGGGTTGGAAAACATACTTGGCAATTTTCTTTCCCTTGTTCATGTTGATGTCGGAGATGTTGACTTGACCCGGGAGGCGAAAACTCGACGATTTTGGTTGTTAAGTGCTCCTGTGCTCTTCTTCTGCTTGAACATGATAATGAGAAATAGAAGATGACTTCCCTTTATATAATTTTTATTTTGTATTCTCAAAAATATTTTTAATTATTTAAAAAGGAAAAAAATATATGTTTTTGGACATGGTGCTTATTATAGAACCAAGCTTGTGCCTATTTTGGTCATTGTTTTTTGTTACTTAGCCTTGAGCAAAATGTCCTCAAAGTCAAGTGAAAATTCTCTGTTTTCTATTGAGCCTGTTATATTATCTTATAGTTCTCCTTATTCTCAATCGAGGAATATAGCCATGTTAATAAGAAAAGGTGCCATGTTAAGACCTTCAACGACCAAGAGCAAAGCTCGACGTCAATTTTTTCGATAGAGACATTAAACTTAGTTAAAACAAAATATATTAAAGTAGATACAACTCATGTCGAGTCTAGTTTATCTAGTTTATCAAAGAGTTCCTTGACAAGTGAGTGTTAAACGATATAATTTTTTGAGTTCGGATCGACAAATTTCAATTGACATATGCAAGGTATGTTGTGGGAGCCTTTGTCTATCAAAATTTGGAAAGGAAAACTTGCGGGGGTTGTGACAAAAGTATTTGTCTCTCAATGGCGACGAACAAGATACATTCTTGATTGCCAATATGCAACTTGTGAAGGACCATTTGGCAGTGTCGTGTTCTCAGCAGGTGGAATATTACTTTTCACTTACTACGAAGAGTTGTCGAGTTGCTTTTAAAATTTCTTATAGCATCGGGAACATGATGCTACAGAGAATTCAACATCGATTACTGAAGGGGTGGTGGGTGCCTTTCAACAATACAGAATTATCATGTAAGGGCCTGATTGGGCGACATGTTGTTAGATGGTTGGAGATTTATTTCTCGAAGCAATGTGATGTTATGCCCACCACTGGAAGGTTACATTTGTTAGATAACTTTACTCTTCGTGAGGTATACCAAGCCTATAAGGATGACATGTTATTGGAAAGTGTACCTTATATACAATATCAACATTTTAATCGTTTATGGAGATCGAAGTTTAACAATGTGGTTATACCCCGCAAGGTCTGAATGGGTGTTTGTTCGATCTGCACGAGTTTAAAAAGTTATCTAAAGCTATGCAACATCGTCAAAAAGCACTCCGATGGCCAAAAAGATACATGTGCTTGATTATAGATGGGATGGATTAGAAGAAAACTTGTTTGCCATGTTTTCGAAGGTTGCCCAAGGATATTGGAGATGAATGCCTAGTGCAAATGCACTTAGTAGGATGTCTTTTGTATTGTCAGACAATAAGGCTTCAAGTGTTCTTAACTTATCCAAATATCCACAACGACCCTAATCTTACAATTACAGTCATGCAAAGAGTTTTGTAGAGTTGGCGAGGTTTACTCCCACCAGTACTATACGTGCAACTTGACAACATGACGAGAGAAAACAAGAACTCAACTGTGTATGGTTACCTGAGCATGTTAGTAGACAAGGGTATTTTCAAAAAGATTAAGGTCAACTTCTTGCTAGTTGGTCATACACATGATCACATTGATCAAATGTTTAGTAGGTTCTCCAAGAAATTAGCGAGGTGCGATGCTTTCACATTTCCTGTGCTATCAAGATTGATCTCTAAAGCTTATACCCCCAAGCCAGATGTGGAACATTTAGATGAAGTATATGATTTCAAGCGGTTTTGTTTGGATGGTGATGGGACTGGATGTAGGGTTCTTGCTCTGCTTAATAATATAAGTTTTAACCACATCATCCTCATCCAAAAAAGTGTGGTCAATCACAACCAAACCATGTTGTATGCCAAACAATACTAATCTAGTTCACAATGGGAGCCACAAGACATATGTAAGCTCTTATTGCATTTCCAAGATGCAATAATCTATGGTTTTGAGCAAATGCCCTATGACGACCATAAAAGATTGGTTGTTGGTAGTTCAATTGAAGAGCAAAAGATATATTGGATGTGGTGCCTTGAGGAAAATCAGAAAAATATTGAGCTAACCAAAAAGTACGCTGGTGATCAGGATGTGGATTGGTGGGATGCCTTCTTTAATCATCAACATACAATATTAGATAACCACTTTACAAGGTACTCGCCACTACAAAATCAATTCGAATGGGCGCTTGGTGGCCCATCAATGGCAAGCACGACTCCTTTACAACCACTAGATAATCTTGAATTGAATAATCTAGTTCATCTACAACAAAGAGATATTTACGTGGGACCAAGATTATCACATGCTACAGAGGCGAGGTGGCAAGGCAATCTACATGAGCTACATGTTGGTATGTTGGTTGTAACATTAGCTGGGGGTGATAAGTTGGGCCACCCCTTTTGAATTGCCAAAATCATTGAAATTATTAAGGATGATGACGGCAATCAAGTAAAGTCTATTATGGTTCATTGGTATCATACCTCTTCCAAAGATGCATTTACTGGGAAGTACTCTTTAGAGATGGTTCAGGATGTCGAAGGTACAAGCAGAAAGCAAAGAAGAAAGAATCTACTAAGCACGTCTACTCTAGCACTTGATAATGTTGTCATACTCATGTATGACTTCCCCTTGACCAGAACATGTCATCTAAGACAGACTACAATCAAGATAATAAAAGAGGAGATCTCAAATGTGCCTATTGATGTACCACATAGACAAACAAGGAGTATGTCTCATAATCACGGTGACGTTGGATTGCAATTGGATGAAAACAATGCATTGGTTGCTAGTGATGATGAGGATGAGACCTCACAAAGCTCTTCTAGTTCATTGGGTGGGTCTGAAGGGGAAGGCGTATCTCTGGGAAGTGATGGATCTCATATAGGAAATGTAAAATATGTATGTTACATCAATATGTCGATTCACAAATATGTATAAATATACATGCTAGTCATTTTGTAATTTTTGTACGTTCTCTTGTAAATTTCACGTGTCCATTATTAGGGGCATTTTTTGAAAGCCCTAAATTTTTGGACATGGTATAAATCAATATATTTTGATGCAATTTCCAAAACCCTTTATGCATGCGATGGTCCTTTTTGTGAAATGACCTACTTTGTGCCTTTTTAGGATGGACTTTTCTTAAATTGCGACATATTACCTGTTTCAAATGACCCGATATTAAGAGCTCTCCAAGAAGTTTGAAGCAGTATCGCTGGCCAACTTAGGTCAACGCAAGCCCAAGGGAAAAGAAGCGTTTAGATGTGTGTGGTGCGACAGCTTTGAGCACTCACGAAGGGAGTGCGTTGACTTACAAGACGTGATTTGCAAGAACGTCGTCTATTTGGACGGCAACATGATCCACTCAAGCGAGACCCGGAAGCCACTACGAGTGAACTTTGGAAGAGGTGGGCTGAAAAAGATTGTGCAAGAAGAAGACGCAAGGCATATGGAAGTTATGCACTATGCCACATTGGCCGAGATATGACTTGGAAAAGAGAATCTAAAGACGATCAAGCTAGGAGCTGGGTTTTGGCCGACAGTCTTCGAGTGCGAGAAAAAAGGCAACATCGATTTGGAGAATCTAAAACTTGTTGATCGAAATGTGCAATGAGTTACCGGATGGTTGGATCCAGGCGACGATAACACAAGTTTTGCAGAGTGTTTGTGCGACAACTATAAACCTCTTGTCGAAGAGAAGAGGAAAAGAACTGGTGAAGAAGATGGCACATCAAAGCGTCCCAATACGAGGAATGCAGGGAAAGAAGGGTTTAGGGATGGAAGATTCAAGGGGTGACGAAGGCCACAGAGGACTTGTACGGAGCTTGCCCCAATGTTAAAGTCATGATCGGCGATGTGGAGATTGATCAACATTTCTTCGTGTAAGACTCGGATTCGCATCCTGTCATCCTAGGAAAACCGTATATCACATCGTCCCAGATGGAGACGAAGGTGTGCAGCAACCTTTGCGCAAGTCAAGGGCCTTGACAGTCAAAGATCTGTTCAATTCCTGATGGTGTGAGCTAATCATGAAAGGAACTAAGATAGCCTTGGAGGCGAATCCTAGGATTTTTTGACCGGACTATTGAAGCAACATGCACAAATAGTCCGAACAATCATAAGTCCCCACAAGGAAGAAGAGCGTGTGGATGGTAAGGAGAAGCAACATGTGTCACACCTAGCGGTGCATGTAAACTAACACTACTCAACAAGAAGGACAAGCGTCGGATACAAGGCTTCGAGAAGGTGCTAAAAGAAGAAAGCATAATAGGAGAAGAAGAATTTGTAACTCATATTCTGGAAGAAGCCTCATTTAACGACACCATTGATGAAATCGAGGAAGTCATGAACTTGAGCTATCTTCATGATCAACATGTGATTTCGATTAACTCCGTCAACATGTACACTATCATCGATGAATATCATTGAGGCATCTTGATGGAGGAAGCTGAAGTCAATACAAAATATAAAACAGTGGATAGGAAGATCAAGCCGGTTGCGGTTCCACTACCGGAAGATAACTAGCAAAAGATGAAGGAAGTTGCGAACGATGCAAGCTTGAGGGATCCGAAGACAATAGGTCATGTCTTCATTGAAGAGACGAAAGGAAAGCTACGAGTGGGAAGGGAGGATTTCCTCCTCACTGAAGAGGAAGATTGCAACCGATATGCAATTTGGTTTGGCTCGAAAGTGTTAAGTGATAGGCAAAGAAGGTATGCCCAAGTGAAGAGGGAGCTATGGGGAATCGTATCGGCGATCAAGTCTGATCGGGACTACCTTATTGGAGCAGAAGTCATAATCGAGACAGATTTCCTACCAATCTTGGGCATGATATCTAGTTGTAATACACCAGATATTGCCATGTTACGTTGTCGCGGATATCCGCACGTACGTGTAGGATCTTAGGCGGGACCGCGGGGGTCTTGGACTAGGGAGACAGGCGGTTCACCACAAATATGGACCCAACTCAAATATGTTACAATGGAAGATACATATACACCAACATGAATATATATTACATTAGCTTTACAACAAGACGGTTACATGCCCCGAATCCGATGGCTATTACAAAACAATCGGCTAATACATCAAGACAAGAATGGGAACCAGCGAAGGCGAGTCAAGTGGGCCGCCAGGACCACGACATCCACCGTTGTTCACGCCCCGAAGACGATGGAGTGTTCCCATGCCACTTTGTCCTCCCTTCTCGAACCGGCCTCCACACGAAACGCTCTCCATCGAGGAGAGGAAGCCGAATCAGCAAGTGCCGCCACCGGAATGCCTAAAGCCGCCGTTGTAGGAACCCCCACACCAAACCAAACTCTCACACGAAGAAGAGAGAGTAACACCCGAAGACCCCAAGTATAAACCCTAACTTGCAAAAACTCTCTCGTGAAGAAGAACCTAAACGGAATACTAACTTCCACTCAAAAGAGTGAACCAAACCCATCAGACAATGAAGAAGAAGACTCAAATGAAACCCTAAACGAAATAGAGTGAAAAGACCAAAGTGGAAACCCTAAGAGAACAAGAATAAGATGTAGAGGAAGAACACTAACAAACCCTAGACCTAAGTGGTATACCCTCCTAACTCCAAAATGTGCAACCCTTCAACAAGGGACCCCTCCCTCCTTTTATAGACCAAGGAGGGGAGGGCGTTACAATGTGGGACAAATACTCCCCTTTATTCTATACATTGTTTCCTACTATACATGTGCACATGTTGCACACCACCGACTTGCCCTATTACACCCCGGTTTCACACTGTAGCCGGAAATCTTCATGACAACATTGGATTGCATATATCAAATCACTCAACCTAGAGATCCGTCATGTAGCTGGGAAGCGTAATGTCGTTGCGGACATGCTATCACGAGCGAGATACGACGAAGAAGAAGATCGACATTCTGATGAAGAGGATGTTGGCTTGAACTTCTTTACAAGTTCCTATTACCAGGTGTTGCCTATTTTCATAGAAGAGGACTACGAAGGCGAATTCGTGGAGATTGGGAGCGATAGTCCAATCAACCAGAAAAATCCCCACACTTGTAGGTCATGTCTTCATTGAAGAGACGAAAGGAAAGCTACGAGTGGGAAGGGAGGATTTCCTCCTCCCTGAAGAGGAGTGAAAGTGAATGCTTGAAAGACATGGGAAGCCTTTCGCATTTTTCCCATAGGAAATCGGATGTGTTGATCCAATGGTGATCTTCATGATGCCGCATGTGCCTTGGAATTTGAAACCAATACCAGTTCCGAGAGCACACCTACCGAAGCTGATTGAGCTCTTAAAGGAGAAGGTGAATATGGGGACTCTGGAACCATCGAACACTCCTTACTGTAATAGGTGCTTGACGGTGCCGAAGAATAATAGATCGTAGCAATTCATCCAAGATCTTCAACCCGGTAATAAGGAGACAATTCGGAATGTTGGAATTGGTCCGACTGTGGATGAATTTGACGAGGCGATGTCTACTTTGGATACAATCAATTCCAGTTGGCAGTCGACAATCGTGACATTATAACCATGAGGACTTCGATCGGACTTGTGCAGATGTGTACCTTACCTCAAGGTGCAATCCTTCAAAACCTTGTTCATAGCATTCACCATATGAACCGCCGAGTTCGTTGCACCTTGTGCCGATGTCTACCTTACCTCAAGATGCAACAAACTCGGTGGCTCATATGGGGAATGCTATGAGCAAGGTCTTGAAGGATTGCATCCCAGGAATCACGATGCCTTTCTTGGATGATATTATGATAAAAGGATGTCCGGATGAGGAGAAGGATGAATCGAAAGATAAGGATGGATGTAGAAAGTTCGTCGTGGATCATATGAAGGATTGCGAGAAGGTGCTACAAAGCCTCGAAGATGTGAATTTGACATTTTCGGGAGAAAATTCCACATTCGGGCAACCAGAGGTATTGGTGGTAAGTCCCTTGTGTGGAGCATAAGGCCGGAAACCTTCGCCATTCAAGGTGAAGGTGATCCAAGACATGAAAGAAGAATATGTAACCCAAACGGAAGTTCGAAGGTTCCTTGGAGCATGTGTGTTTTATCATATTTGGATTACACACTATGCTCACATTGTTGAGCCATTGTATGGTTTGTTGAAGAAGAAGCAGAAGTTTGGATGGACGAGTGAGCATACTTTCGTCATCCGAAGGCTGAACAAAATTACTGATGAAGGCACCTGCATTACGGAAGGCGGATTATTGAGAAGGTAAGCCCATTTTTGTGACCGTGGATGCTAGTGCGACTGGAATCGGATGGGTTATCAACCAAGAAGACAAAGATTGCAACCGATATGCAATTCGGTTTGGCACGAAAGTGTTAAGTGACAGGCAAAGAAGGTATGCCCAAGTGAAGAGGGAGCTATGGGGAATCGTATCGGCGATCAAATCTGATCGGGACTACCTTATTGGAGCAGAAGTCATAATCAAGATAGATTTCCTACCAATCTTGGGCATGATATATGGTTGTAATACGCCGGATATTGCCATGTTACGTTGGATTGCACATATCAAATCACTCAACCCAGAGATCTGTCATGTAGGTGGGAAGCGTAATGTTGTTGCGGACATGCTATCACGAGCGAGATACGACGAAGAAGAAGATCGACATTCTGATGAAGAGGATATTGGCTTGAACTTCTTTACAAATTCCTATGCTCAGGTGTTGACTATTTTCATAGAAGAGGACTATGAAGGTGAACTCATGGAGATTGGGAAAAAATACTTGAGTTCTCTCCAAAGAGATGAATCCTGGTCGACAGAAGACTTCCACTGAATTCAGAAGAAGGCATACAAGTATTTCCTTAAGGATGGAGCTCTATGGAGGCATGCGAAAAATAAGAATGGGACTTCAATGAGAGTTGTTTGCAAGCTGGAAGACAACCAAAAACTTATGTTTGAATTTCATGATAGTGTTTTTGCAGGCCATCGAGGAATATGGGCTACGTTCGCAAAGCTTAAGGAGAAGTATTGGTGGCCGAGCATCTACAAGGATGTAGTAGCTTACGTGGAAACATGTAAGGAATTTCAGATGTTTTCGAATGTTCGCCATCGCGATGAACTTCATCCGACTTACCCGTTGGTGATGCATTACAAGTGGATGGTGGATATCGTAATGATGCCGATGGGGCGATGGCAGATGAAGTATCTTGTCCTCGCGAGAGAGGATCTTACCAATCAAGTTGAAAGGGTGAGCATTGAGAACTAAGGAGACATCATCAGTATGGAAATTCCTTCTTGAAGATGTTATTTGCAGATATGGATGCGTCGGCAAGATAGTGACTAATAGAGGCGAGTTGGACGCCAATGAAGCTAGAGAAATCTTTTCCAGGATTGGAATCAAGTTAAGTCTTACCACGACATATAATCCTGAAGCAAATGGGAGAGTGGAACGTGGACATGGACCGATTGTGAAGGCTCTATTGAAAGCTTGTCATGGGAAAATAGGAGAATGGCCACTTCTACTGCCAAGATGGACGTGTTCAAGACCTTCCGAACGCATTTTACTACATATGAAACAAACAACTAGGTTTATGTGAGTATGAAGTTTGAGAAGATGGGGTAAATAGAATTGTAAGATATCCCACATAGATAGGACAACATCAGATCCAACATTATATAAGTAGATCCAAAACCACTCTATGGTGTTTGTACGGTTAGGGTGATTTGGGTCAAACTGCAACGAGTGTGGATGAATTGCTCGAAACAATTTGGGAACGGTTTGGAACGTATGGAATGGTACGCACGGATCGGTCGCGACACATGCACGGGCTGAACTTTACGTTTTTTAACTAAAGTAAAGATCATGTGTGGAAGCATGCAACTGAACATAGAGGCCATGCAACTAAAGTAAAGGTCATGTGTGGACGCATGCAACGGGGGGAGAAAAGTAGAGAGGTAATTTTTTCTCAGGGAAGGGAAGGAAAAAGCGATCACGAAAAACACTAACCCTAATTTTTTTTCTTATTGAAGCCATCTCTCAAATAGACCCTAATTTTCCTTATCTAAGGTATCATTCAAAAACCCAAACTCTAAATTTTTTTTCCGAAAGTTATCGAAGCCATATCACTCAAGAACCCTAAATTTTTCCTTACGAAAGCCATATCTCTCAAAAAACCCTAATTTTCCTTACGAAAGCGATATCTCTGAAAAACCCTAATTTTTTTATCTATTAATCTTAGTAAACCTAAAACTTCTGTAATCCCAATCTTGGGATAAATTGTAATTTTCTTTTCTTTGTTAATAAAAATTACCAAACTTTCTCATTTTCGTTAATTCTTAAAAAACAAACGCACGAATCTGATATCCTCTGGTCGAAGGCCCTAGGGTCTTGCCTCAAGTTCACGTATCTTTGTCGTATCTTCATGACAACAGTGGCAAAGTCAAGAAGGACAGAGCTGACTGGAACAAGAAGGCCAAGACCCGGATGTGGTTCGATGTGGTGAAGGGCTTGAAGACTGATGACGAATCGGAGACAACCAATTCGGACAACAGCTGGAATGAATAGGAGGCAGTCGATTCTGAAGAAGAGTTCGATTCAAAGGAGCCGAATCAACTAAAGGCCAAATGGACGAGAAGGTAGTGGAAGTCGACACCGACATGGAGGAACCAACGGGTCGAGAAGCGTCAAAGTCGCAACTGTAACAAAGGAGCTGAGAAGGACATTATGAGAAGACAAGCCGACCGAGAAGGTCGACATACGCAGAACCGGAAGCGTCGCGGGAAGACGAACCGGACAAGACGAGGAGCGCGAGTAAGGTGGGAAGACGCCAAGAGGAGCCGGAGGGAAGGACCGACAGACACTGAAATCCCGATCCGACCTCAAGTTGAGCTTGAGGGGGAGTGTTGAGCGGACAAGCTCAACTTGATCCGGATTGGTTGAACAAGCCAAAGCCAGATCGGAGTCCGAAACAAAGAACCGGACCGGTGTTCGGATGGTATCCGGAACCAGGAGACAGATCGGGGAGCCCGATCGGATTGTAACCGGTAGACCGTTAGAGACCTACGAATCTAGCCTAGTACGTAGGCAGATTCCTTGGAGTCAGTGTCAGTTGCTCATATGAGCATTGATGTACTTGTCAGTACTTCTGTCACTCCTTTATAGGCTTGTATAAAAGTGCTCACGGAGCACATTGTATGTACAAAGCGTTATTATTCTGAATTTAGTTTATGTTATTTTGCTCTCTTTATCTCTCCCACTCTCTGTTTGTGTTTCGTAAGGTCCCCATTAAACCTGTATCTGTTTTCCTGTTGCTATCCGGATAAACTGGTTTATCAAAGCTTCTGCATTTAACTTTGACACTCGGAAACAGGTCAGGAACAGTACACATCTTTGAGCCCATGAGCTCACCGTCCGGCATCCGGAGACTGGTTCAGATAGGATACGTGTTTGGACCGCACTCCCGAGAAGATATCCGGACACCGATCCACACAATCTCTCCTCCCTTACCAACTCCTTGGTCCGAGACCCCGATGGTCCCACCCCATTTCGAGACATCCACGCAGATTTCCGCAATATATTTGGTGAACCCGACGTGAAAAAGGGCGGCAAAGGAACCCAAAATGAGAGGAAGTGAACTTGTAGAAGCGAAGGTCGTGTCTATTGACCACCTAGTGAACGCTCAGGAGAGCACGAGTGCCCTTGACAGGGTCATAGAGACAGTAGTCGGCTCGATAGACTGATTTACGCAACGAGCTACTTCGAGGCCTACAGGGCCGAAATGCTAATGAGGGATATCCCGGAGGACAGATGGTTATCCGGATTCCCTCGGGTCATAACGTTTAGCATCCACGCGGAAGTGCTCGAGGTCCAAGCCGACTACCAGGATTGGACGAAATTCGAGGGACGACTCCTCGAAAACTATGGCATCGACAACTCGCTCTTGTTGTTGAAAAGAGAATTCATGGAGTGGGTTGAGTCACCTTACAAAGCACGGAACACATCGGCGCTCCTCCAAGAATTTGGGAAGCGATTCGCACGTTTATCGGCGCTAGATCAGACCGTGCTCGACACGAGCAAGGTTCTACTTTTCATCAAGTCAGTCAACCTACATGTCCGTGAGAAGGTTGGTCTCCTCTTGGAGACATATGACAACCTCACGAACGATTGGGCCATGGTTAAGGGAGTCTGCAATCGTTTCGACAAACAACGAGAATGGAACGATGTGGGGTCGTCAACGGCCGGCTTGGCTTCCGAGAGGAGGTCAGAAGAACTGATTCTGACTCGGTCGGACGATACAAGAAGGTGGCTCGAGTCGGGCGCGGTTCCGACCAACATGGTCAAGGGGCCATTCGGGGGCGCAACTCTGGAGGAGATAACAAAAATGGTATGAGACCTCCAGATTGCTCAGGCCTAAAGGGAAGGTGGCGTCCAATCGCGTGATCGGCGCCTATCGATAGACCAGAGGTGCATGTGGTGCGACGTTGTTGGCCACGTTCGGAGAGATTACATTGATTTTACCGATGCACTCAAGAACAATGTCGTGTACTAGTTGAACGGCTGGGTACATGCTTATGAGACCCAGAAACCCCTCGAGTTGAACACCGGCTGAGGGGGAATGAAGTGGTTGATGGAGGAAGTTGCGGCGTGGCATGTTGAGGTCGTCCACTACTCGGCCTCAGCCAGCATCTGGGTAGGCAGAGAAAAGGGCACCAGTGTCACAGAATTCCGCCGGTACGTGTGGGATCTTAGGCAGAACTGCGGGGGTCTTGGACTAGGGAGTAGAGGGGGAATGGGAGCTTAACATTTACGACCTTTGAGCTCAAGAGGAAAGGAGAAAGAATAAGAGGTGAGCATGGTAGAGAAGATAGAGACAAGATACATCAACAAACTATATTAAGGATCCACTATACGATTACAACCATGGTCGCGTAGGCCAAATCAAAACCCTAACCGGATAGGTAAAGAAGAAGAAGAATGAAAAACCCTATGTGAAACCCTAAACCGAACGCTCAAAATGGCGACTCCCCAAAGAAAACCCAAAAAAGTGGAAGCCCCTCAAAAGTGACCCCTCACTCCCTTTTATAGTAGTAAGGGGTGAGGCACATTACATAAGGAGGAGTCAAATCCCCTTTCCTTTAGTGGGGAATATCTCCCATGATCTTAAATCGGTGGGCCTTTAACTCTCCCCCCTCACGCTTTCAGTGCTATTGTCCATCATATTTGTACCCCCACATACTCCCATTTCCTACGTGCCCATGTGCACACAAGTCCACATCATCATATTTACACTCAACGAATTTTAGTAGAACACCTTACACTTTACATTTGCTTATTTACTCCTAGGTTACAAATTTAATAAGTATATGTGCTACGTTGCGCATCTCGTTTTATTCGTTCCGCTCGGGTTTTCCCACCATGGCCAAAAATCCTCACGACACCGGCTCCGGAACCGACACCGGATTTTGTCCGGTTATACTGGAAGGCTTCTTAGTAAAGAAGTTGAAGAAGGAAGAGGCGGACCGTGCGGAGATGCAGGTCCGAGAGGTCACCAAGTGGAGCGATCTGGTGGGGGAGAAAACCGGCTTCGTGGAAGACGCGTGCTAGAACTACGAGGTTTTGATCGAATACAAGTGAGCTGGGAAGACCAGAGGGGCCAGTTCCTCTAACTGATACGACACCTGTAGCGGATGGAAGAAAAATGATGGGGGTCTGGCTAGCTCGTAGGAGAAAGAGAAGATGAGATTCTCGAGCTTCTGGTTGAGCTCGGAGATCAAGAAGACAACAGACTTGGGGAAGGTCTTAGAGGAGCAAATCCTCGACAGTAGGGTGGAACTTTCGTTGAGAGAAGTATTGGGAATCACAAAGAAAGAGTTCCACAACTCGATCATTGACCTCGTCAAGAGGAAGCGGCTCTCAACAGAACTAGGGTAGGAGAAGCCGGTCGAGGTGAAGGCGGCCCGCATCGAAGAAGTTGTAATGGAAGAGGAATTTCTGGATAGTCACTACATGAAGTCACACTAGGCAAGGGCTACGACGGAGACCCCGGTCCAGCTCAGGGATGTAAAGGAGTCGGTGGTGGCGTTAATCGACTATGGATCGGAGATCAACCTGATGTCGATGGACTTCTACAAGAAGGGTAGATGGCCGATTAATACCAAGCACGGGTGGAAGATATGCGCGGCGACCCGCGCCACGGAAGAGCAGCATGGGGCGTGCCCAAATGTAAAGGTGAAGGTCGGCAATGTCGAAATCGACCAACATTTCTTTGTGTAGGAAACATCCTCATATCCGGTAATTCTCGAGGAACCCTACGTCACAAAGGCTCGGATGGAAACCAAGGTGCTAGACAATGTTTCGACATACGCTCGGGTGAAGAGGTAGGACGGATGACACTCCGTCCAATTTTTTATGGTTCAGCTAAACCACGAGCGGAATCAAGACACTCTCAACAATGAAGGCCAAGAGGATTTTTAAAGAGGGTTATCAAGGCGTGGGGTCATGATAGTCCAAACAACCGGAAAAATCCCCATACTTGTACATTAGAAAGGAAATTTTGGTTCTCCAACAGCGGAAGGTATGCAATGAACGACATCGGTGGAAGGGAGAGGAAGCACGTCGAAGGGCGCTTGAAGGCATGTGGAGCCTTGGGCCCCGATGAAGAGATCAACAGCATCGTGGAGGCGGTCTCGTTGGACGACACCCTTGGGGAAATGGGGACATTGGTGAAGAAGATCCAAGTGAGGACCGAACGATTCCAGTCAGTTCGATTGACATGTATGAGGTCATCGCGGACTTCGAACAGATGGTCAGAGCAGATAGGACCACACGGGTGGACACCAAGTATAAGACTATGGACCAGAAGGTGAGTCCAGTCGCGGTTCCCTTACCAGAGGACAATTGGGAGCAAATGCAGGGGGTCGCGACTGACCCAAGTTTGCGAGATCCGGCCGGCATAGGGCACTGTTTCACCGAGGAGACACCACTGAAGTTGAAGATCGGTGGGGGTGGCTTCCTATTGCCAATGGAGGAGGACCAGTTTCGGAGAATGCATGAAAGACACGGAAAGGCCTTTGCATTCTTGCCGGGAGAGATTGGGTGTGTCGACCAGACAATCTTGGAGTGGATGGTGATCTTCACGGTACTACATGTACCGTTGAATCTCAAACCGATTCCGGTACCGAGAGCTCACATCCCGAAGTTGATGGAGCTACTCAAGGAAAAGGTCGACAGGGGGATTCTCCAACCATCGAGTGCCCCATATTCAAATCAGTGGTTCACCGTGCCGAAGAAGAATGGCATAGTACGCTTCATTTAGAACCTACAACTGGTCAATAAAGCAACCATTTGGAACGCAGGAGTCGGGCCGACAATCGATGAGTTTGCGGAGGCCTTCGCTGGAAGGTCTATATACTCAATCAGCGACTTATACTCTGGGTACGACCAATTCCAACTAGCCGTTGAAAGCATGGACATCACAATGATGTGGACCCCTCTCGATTAAGTTCGGATGTGTACCAACTCGGCGGTACACATGGGGAACACAATGAACAAGGTGATGAGGGATTGCATCCTGGACCTCACCATGCCGTTTCTAGACGAAATCCTGATCATGGGATGTCTAGAGGACTTCAAGGACAAGTCGGTCGGAGAGGACGGATGTCGGGGTACCAGATCGCCGAATGCATCTGGCAGCTCTCACACATCGACACGGAGTGGCGCACATCTTTGTACATTATCGGCCACCAGTACTTCTCTTTCAGCTTCTCAAACGTGGCCCATGTTCCCTAGTGTTCAGACCAGGGACTCTCATGAAACTCTGATATCAGCACTAATCGGTGTTCCACTCGTATTACCGCCCAGAGTGGTGTGTTGTGCCATATTTTACCGTTCCTTAGGAAGAACTGAAATGCGTTCTTTCGGATCCGGCTTACCTTGTCCTTCGTCCACATTGCATCTCCCGTCATCATGTTTAGGAACCTTCCAATTTGAAGTCATTCCCCATCGTAGTCGTTCTTGTCGAACTCGTTCAAGGACAGAGGGCTTCGCTTGTTCGCCGACATCCAAGTCAACTCAAACAAGTCCACGCCGATCTCTTCATCTTCCGACACCATGTCATTCTCTCCTTCAAATTTTTCTCTATACATCATATCAGCCATGGTGTTGTCTCTCCCTGAGATGTGTCGTATCTCCACATTAAGGGAATTTATGTATGCAATCCACCTGAGCATTGCCAAGTCCAGAGTCGCGCATCCAGAAACCATACTGAGAATCGGTAGGCAATTTGTCTCGATTATAACCTCCATTCCGATTAGGTAATCTTTGTCGTCCTTAACCACCGAAAGAATACCCCATAGTTTGCGCTTAACTTGGGCATGTCATGGCTTCTGCTCGCTTAGCACCTTCGCACCAAATGAGATGGTGAACCGTGTTCCAACTTCATCCTCCTGGTTAATTACCCACCTGATTCCGGTCAGACTTGTGTCCACCGTAACAAAAATCGGAGAGTCCTTCTTATACACTGCTTAGATTTGGTGCCACCGTCAACATCCCCTTTAGTCTCTTAATCGCCTCCGAGTGCTCTTCGTTCCATTCGAATTTCCGACCTTTCTTCAGCAAGTCGTAGAGTGGGCCGCTCGGATATATGTGCGTAATGGGGAATCCATATGTGGTAGAAGGTGTACGCTACCAAGAACCATCGGACCTCCGTGACCGACCTACATTCTTCCTTCATCACCGAGATGGCTTCTACCTTCGCCGGAGACGGTTTCTGGTCGTATGGTCCGCACATGTGTCCAACCACTAGGACCTCCGATTGTCCAAACGCTGACTTCTCCCCATCACCCTACATTGAGTCCATCATGTACTTGAGTTGACGAGGAGTTTGGTCTCCATCGGCATGCTAGTTGAAGTTGGGTACTAAACAACTCTAAGTGACTTGTTATGGATGATCAACTAAGGAAACATGAAAATCGGGTGTAGATGCAAGCACAATAACCTATATTTGCTGATGGCGATCAATCCAAAGGGCACGGTGAATGTAGCAGATTTGTCAGAATCGAACTTATGACATGGCTCGCTCAGCCATTCTGTCCCAAGTCGGACTGGACCGGCTGATGGCGATCAACTACATCCTGAAAGTCCAGTCGAAGAAGGACATCTACGAGCATTGTCATGACGGGAAACAAACCTGAAGTCAACACTCTCTCCATTACGAGACGGTACCACAACCCCTAGAACTGGTCCACAGAGATATATTATGTGGGTCGATGCTCAAATGTTCACTAAGAGGCTCCCGGTACTTCATCACATTCATAGATGATTGTACACGAGAGATCTGGGCCTAATCGATTAGGTCGAAAGACAAAATGCTCAAGGTCTTCTCTCAGTGGTTAGCTGAAGTAGAGAACCGATCAGGACACTGAGTAAAGACACTCTGGTCCGACAACGGAGGTGAATACACCTCTCGAGCCTTCAAACAATACATGTCCGAAAAAGGGATCCGGCATCAAAAGATTGTTCCCTATAACCCCATGCAAAATGGCATGGAAAAATGGATCAATCGTACGATCCAGGAGAGGGTGATGGCAATGCTCGAGCAATCCGAACTAAACCTTGAACTCTAGTCCGAAGCATTGCAGATGACAATTGTGAAAGTGTTTTAAAATTCTAGCTATTGAAGACTAGAAAAATATAAGGTATGGAGCATTCACATTTGGAGGGCAAGAACACGAACCAAGATCTTAAGGAGAAATCAAACTAAAAGTAAGAGACACGGAGAAAAGTAAAACACGAAAAAGCGGGTCACCTAAAAACTGTTCAAAAAGAAGGGTCATAACCCCTTCGTTTGAAGTCCAAATGTCATGTTCAAATATGGGTTGAAAAGATTGTAGAGTCAGCTATCTTTAATGTTTTATACTGCTAAATTTGGATCTTGGATGAGAGAGATATGAGAATGAGAAGGTTGTTGTGTCATAGCTAAAAATAGGAGATGAAAAACTTCTATAAAGAGCGTGAAAAAGAGAGGAAGTGGGGGATAAGAAGATCATAAGAAGTGAGAAGAGGCTTGTTAGAAGTGGGTATGAGAGAAATTAGAAAGAGGCGAGAAGAAGAATAGGAGGAAAAGAAGGAGATGATGGATGTCATATGGATGAGCTTGCCTAAATAGATGAACTACACATAATTTGTCCTATTCATGTTTCTTGGCATTGAGTTTGGCTTATGAATTATCACAAACATTCTACTAACAATCATGAAGGTCAAAGTTGATGGTGTGGTTGGTGTATTCTCAACCATTTGTGGCATGACTCTCTTTTCCTGTAGTGATAGGCCTTAATGTGGCTAGGCTTGCTACAATACAACCATTCTCGTTTATTTTGGAGGTATGTTAGACCATTGAAGATACTAGGTCTTTCATCTAGAGTTCCCTCTTCCATTATTCCCCTCTTATGTATCAAAATTGGGAGTTTGCATTGTGTGACTACCATTACCTATTGTTATATCCTCTTCCTTAGAGTCAACTATCATCTGATTGGGACTGGAACATTGACGCTCCAAAGCCAAGCAAGATCTTCATATCAACAAGATTGTTTTTGCCAATACATCGATTAGAGATCTAAGAATGATGGTAGTGTTTCTCAAGTGATGATAACAAGCCCCAATAGATCAAACCGTTATGAGAGGCCAGTAAGGCATTGTTGGTCATGTGTGGGTGTGAACTTAGAAGAAAAGCCATAATGTACATAACTAGGATATAGCCTAGGTTTAAAAATATAGGAACTTTATATAGAAAGGTTACCCAATAAAGAGGAAAGTCATTGTTGGTCAATCAACTATTGGATCTAAGTTTATGGCTAGACAATGGGATAACAATCTCCCTAAGACATATAAATATATGGATTTTTGTATCAAGAAATGGATGTGTATGCAAAAAGCTTTTACATTTGTACAACACTTGTCTTCATATTTTGTATCATACTTTGATTATTTTTAGTCTTCTATTGTGCCCCTAGCTTCATTTTGTGTATGCCTCTGTATGTGTTACTATAAACAATGAACTAAGAATATTGGATAGTTAATCAGTTAATGTGTGAACCATTAGAATGGGGAACTAACTAACTAGTGACATTCAAATGTGTTTGTAATACCAAATTTAGGATAGACGCAAGCCTTGTTGGGTCAGGATTCCTCCTGAGAGTAGTATTGGTCATCTAGGTTGGTGAGTGGTAGAGCATGAGCACTCAGGAGAGAGGTAAAATACAAGTGGTTTGAGTTGATAATGTGATCTTGTAATTGGCCCTTATGATCCTCTCGGTTCTACCATGCATACTATAAGTAGACTAAGTGTGTAGCATGTATAAGTATTGTACAAGCATTGAGATTGGAAGGACAAAAATTGTGAGGCAACATAATCACACTAAATGTTGTGGCCTAGACCCAAGAAGGGCCATTAACAAGCATAGCTCCATCTCATCCTTGTTCATGTTCACATCGATCTAAGCAATAGAGTTGCACAATTACCTTATCTTGAGGGTTTGGGCATCGACAAGCATACCCCTTTGTTGCATGTGGTTCAAGTCATATTGGAATTGAAGGTTGTGTTGCTCAGAATAATCTTCTTTAGGTTTCCCATGGTTTCTTTGAAATGTCATATGTAGCCAAGCATTATAATATGCATAAAACTATCCAATGAATACATAACGTGGCTTTCACCTTATTTCCATTTTGCATAGTTCATGTGCATCATATAGAACATGTCAAGATCGTCTTCAATGTAACCCCAATACCCTTGTCCTATGACGTATTGGAGCATCATGTATCTCAATGATACAAGGTTACTTTGATCAAGCTTCTCACTAAGGACAGAGCTACCCATTTGCTTGTTCATTGTGGGATGAATTTTTTATTATTATCTCATTTTCTTGGTCCTTTTTCCTAACCATGAATGATGGTGGGCTTCTTTCATGTGTGAGCTATGTTGCCACACTACTATATACACGGGTGAACACGTTGACACCTATGAACTAGTTCTTCTTGAACAACAATGTCAAGGAGCAACATAATAGAAACAAGTGCCCAAACAATATTGATGGTTAACCCTCACATTGTGATACTGTATAAAGATTTAGAGAACAAGATAGATAGTCCTCACGTAGAGGAAATAGATACATATATGTGTGTATGCTATATCATAAAAATATAACTTATATTATGGTCATTGAAATATGACCTATAGGACCAAAATCGAATAATTTTTTAGTATATGGAAAAGACAAGAACTTGTATTAGAAAATAAATGGGAGATTCCAATGATAGGATACTCCTAATCAAATGCTTATGAATCCAACACAACTTTATACAAGAGGGGGCCTTGGTTTATGTAGGACTTCTATGCAAATACACATAGAAGTTGGGGTCAATTTTGCAATGATATGAGGTTGATTGAAATATCTAAAGCGTCCATTTCATTCAATGCCAAGTCATCTTCCATTCATTAAGTAAATGGGGGAAGGACTTTAACATACAAGTGTACCCCAAGGTGTGTATTCAAACATGAACTACATGGTTGAGCTTGGTATCTCTACACTTAATGTGTGTGGATGAAGAACCCCTATTAATAATAAACAAACAAAATGTCCATTAACCATGAAACCTAATCTTTTAAAAACCTTGCTACTAACTTAAAAAAGTTTATAGACATTTTATAAGTTGAATTCTAAAAATTCTGCTATGGTATGCAATATGCTCATAAGCCATCACAATATCAAAGTTGCATCTCATTAAGGTAAAGTCTTTTATGTGTTTGAGAATATTTTCATTTGATGGATAAAAAGTTCCTCTTTCAACTTGAATTTTTGCATAAGACTGAAGCTCATATTTTATAATAAGTCCATAATCATGAATAATGCATCAATCTCCCAATAACTGCGACATGTTTTTCATTGTATGCTCACTATAGACAATATAAAGCTTCAACTGCCAAGAAATCACAACCCACACCTACAGCACATCCCATATAGAGGGGATCAATTATCCATCCATGATTCGGATGTTTTATGTTGCAATTATCGAAGATTTTATTTTAGTGATGCTATGCATATGTAAGTGCATACAGGATGGACCTTAATTATTAGAATATTTTGGATATAATAATTTCCTTCTATTTGTAAACTTTAGTATAAACTATAAGCACACATAAAATGTGTACGCCGTACGATACACAAAATTACACATCCACTATTATATTGATCCTCATGAAAACCTTCACTATAGGTCTAATGTCTAACCAACCTGTAACCAAACAAAAAGTTTTTTTCCAAAATAAAAAACTCTAAATATAATAATTCAACAACTCTAGTAACTCTAAAATTCATAAGTGGGGATGTGGTAGCAACCATGAAGTGAACTCATTGGTAACTCCTTAAAAGGTACCAAGCAAAGAGAACATGGGTTTTGAATATTTGTAAAGTTGTGACTGCTAGGTGTAAAAGGAATTTTACACATGTTACACTTTCACAATGTGGATCATTGGCTTCAAACCACAACCTTAATGTTGTTTCGCATATCTAAATTTGAATTTAATAGGGTAAGTGCGTCGTCAATGGTCACTAAACAACAATTCGTTCAATCGGTTGTTAAGGCCATAAGTCAATTGCATAATTCTTTAAAGGCAACTTGTTCACATGGCTTTCACAAGTATTGCCTACTTCTGCGATGTTATTCCAAGGAGATCACAAGCGTGTGACGGTTTTTAAAATTTAAATGTTTTTAATGTTTATGCGACAAAGAAATGTAAAGCATGATCATAAAAAATAAACAATAAAAAAGGAGAGAATGTAGTAGTTGGAACCAGGTGAAGTTTCGAGGTTGTGTGCACGATGTCTTCTTTTTTCAATTCATTTGTTTCAGTGTTCATCATGGACATACACTTTGCCAAAAGTGACATAAGACGATAATATAGAGGAGGGTTGATGCATGAAAAACCCTTCCAAGCTATATATGTAGTTTCGATGATTCTTTCTTGTTTAGTCCTCCGAACGCACACATGTGAAAAGTTTCACCTTGACCCCATGCAAAATAATACATAGTGCCCAATGATTGAGCACACTGATGTTCAATCATATTTCCTCACATAGGCATGAAACTCAGCGATTTCCTCAAAACATAAAAACATCAAAACATCAAAAGCATCGAGAGATTTCCATCAATGAGAACAAAAGGAACTCATGTTTTCAATCCGAGGTACAAGAGAAGTCATGACCATGAAGGTTGGGTAAACAACAAACCAATGCTTTACATATATGCTAGTTGAGAGAACATCATTTGCAATAGTTATATAGTGCTTTGCTTACCCCGCCTAATGCCAACAAGATTCCTGCACTCCTTTTCAATCGATTAATACAGTACTTCCTTGCATTCCTCCTTTTGTCAAAGTTTGCCTTTGGATCCTCCTCAACAAATAGCACGCGCAAATACTAAGAAAAAAACACAAAGAAAAACATGCAGGTGCTTGAAAAATCTACCTTCCTTAAACTGTTAGGTCAGCAATAACCTAGAAAATGTCTCATTCATAATAATAGTAAAAAATGGCGAACACGAATATGTACAACTCATGTACCACATCCTAACATTCACTCGAAAGGGCTTTGAGGAGGGGCTACAGAACCAATGAGTTGTGGTGGTGGTATACACTACAAAATCTTGTTGAGTAATGGAATGTGCAAACCCCCCCTAAAATCTTGTTCTACTTAATAACATGCTTCCTTGGCTCTTCTAAACCAATTCTACTCAAACTTAAAGAATTTGCCTCAACAAATACGAGGCGCCATGGAGTGCTCCCGTGCTAGAAATAACATACTTCCAATCCAAATAAGCCGACAAACACAAAGAAGCAAACCATGGCATATCAACTTGTAACCCGATCTCAAAGGGCATTCTCATGGTCATCAATTAAGTACATAAGGTTAGCCAAAACCTCAAAGCTCATATTCATGGTCATCAAATGCATAAGTTCGTTTCCGGTTCTTCTTCGGCTCCACCTCGTTGAGCTTCTCTTCGAGTATCTTGACCCTCGCCAGAAGCAATGCCTCGGATTGACGAAGAGAACTCACTTCAGAAACCAATCCCGATGTTCTCTCCTTTTCCCATTGCATCATCTTCGAGAGCTCTTGCAGAAGGTTATTCAGACTCTCTTGTTTCCGTTGTAACGAATCAGCATGCTGCATTAGCAGATCAGTGGTCGATAATGAGCCATCGCTCAAATCGCGATGAGGTTTAGAATTGAAGGCCCGTTCTTCTACCAAATGGATTCGTTCTTTGAGGAAATTCACTGAGATTTGAAGGAGCCGAATCTCGTGTTCCATTTTTAGGATTCTCTCCCTCTCCATTTGCAACATTCGTTGAAGCTCGAGAACTACAGGTTCAAGAGCTCGGGAATTGGTATCCCAAGAGAAGGAAGCTTTTTCCGCCACAAGAGCACCCGAGGAGAAACGTGGTATTTGTTGTGTTTCTTGTTGATGTTGTGGTTGAGTTGGTTGATGATTTGTCGGGGGAGGGCCGGATGAACTCTTCTTGAAAAAGAAATTGATCACTATTTTCTTACTTACTTGAGGCAACAACCTGCCTAAGGGGGATAAGGAAGGGAGAAAAATGACACAAAAGAGACTAAACATGAAGAAGATCAGCAGATATGTCGGGGATGAAGTTTGCTGTTGAGCACGTCGGGATCCATTGCTAGGCGTGCGGTTCATGCTCTCTTCCACATCCACATCCACATCCACAACCACAACCACATGATGATGATGATATGGTTTGAATTGAGTACAAATTTTTCATTAAAAACATTCACCAGATCATAAAGACCTCACATAAATAGGCCATGGTTTCTTGAATCTCTTTTCATATCCACACAATCATATGCTTCTCCACAAATCCAGAGCAACTTTCACCGAATCAACGATAAACCCAAGAGAAAACACCATCACTTCATGCTCTAGAACCATATCCATCATGAAGACAAAGCTTTACAAAGGAGAAAAGAACTTCACCACACCATCAAGAAACCCACATGATAAATCCATGGGTTTTCATACTAGTATTGCCCATGTCCACATGGAAATGGTCTTGCAAATGAATCAAAAAGCTTTGATCATATTACGAATTGTAGTTTCTGTTGAGATGTAGACAAGAACAAATGGGTCCAAGAATGCTCTCTCCAGTAACGTACATTGGAATCAATTAGTCAGACAGATTCATCAAACCATGGAGGGAAACCCTGGAAACAAAACTGGGTTTCGGCCAAGGAACCAAAAAACATTTACAAAAAGGGATGCTAAGCCAATCAAATTTGCACCACACGAGATGCTCTCTTCTTGTCTATGTATATGATGACATCAATAGTGCAAAAAATGCATCAGAAAAAAGAAAACTGTATGCATATACCTCTGAATAGCGCTCAAAAGAGAAAAAACCCTAGAAGAAAAAAGGAAGTAAAATCCCTACGAAATCAATTTTCTGAACGCTGTAGAGGATAAGATCTTTTACATATATATATATATATATATATAAATCTGTAGCTCAAAAGCCAATACATATAGCTTAAAATGAAAAAGAGAGCCCTCTACAGAAGGAGTTACATATGTATGAGCTCTGTTTTCAGATCTGAGTAGTGTATCTTGTTTCCATGGATGAATTGCAGTGAAAATGAAGAGGAAAACTGAGAGAGAGAATGGAAGTGAGGGGCAGGCAGGAGGCGTAAAGAGAGGGCAAAAGATGGAATTACAGAGACGCAAAGCAAAAACAAAGAAAACAGAGTAAAAAGTAGGAAGCCCAATTATTGGACGCTTTCACACTATGCCACGAGACATTGCAGAAAGACTATAGAATATCGCCCCCTGAAGACTATGGCTCGTTGTGTGCCCCAGAAGAAGAAGAAAGCAAATCCATGCATCCTATTGATTCGTTATTGTGCGATACAACACTTGATCGATGCCCGAGAACAATGTGAATGTATGTGCATGTAGCATAGATTTACCAGTTTCAATGTGAGCATGTGTGGGCAAGTGCGAGTGTGTGTGTGTGCTTGTGCATGTGTGTGTGTGTGTGTGTGTGTGTACGTGTGCATGTGTGTGTCGGGAACATCTTCGTGTTTTGCACTCTTAGAAGGGAATCCACAATGATTGATTGATTTGTCCTCGCACACTTGCCAAAAAATGATAGTTGATCAAGAACATTATGTGGCTTGAGTATCTGGTCATATATCTTCGTGTCTTGCTTTACTCTTAAGGAACCCCACATTGGTTGGTTGAATGTCTTCGGGTCTTGATTGCCCAGAAGGAATAGGTTCCTCATATCGGTTGATCGGACATCTTCGTGTATTGCTTACTTATAAGGAGATCCATATTGATTTATGTGGGTGCTCGTACAAGATCCTTGATCGTCGATGTTAATGATCGATGTGGCACAATCTTACTGGGCACAAGATTCTTGATTGCTGATGTTAATGAAAGTGTCACGCAAATCTGTTGAGCACAAAGAGAATGTAGGATAAGCATCGTAGTGTGTTTGGCATGTTGAGCATACACCCAAAGTTAATTGGGTAGATTTGCAATGAATCACAAGAGCATGCCTAATTAGTAGCAATGACTTTTTCAACTGACCAGTTTATTTGGGATTTTCCCTGGGATGATAACCCAAAACTTCTTTCCTAGATATGCCATCTCCATTTTGGGTAGTGGTTCCAGAGGGTTACATGATTGCCTTGCTACCTCTTTTCTTACCTTTGTCCCCTTCACATTTCTTTTACTTTATGGGTATTCTTCTTTCACGGCTTCTCAAAAATTTGCATTCTTTCTCTCCGGATTGAACCAAGTTCCTCTACATAGTTGTATAGTGTACGGAACTCATGTGTAATATGCTTTTGTCTCATTTGTTTGATTGTGTAACACACTTAAATGATCATATTCTACTTGTTTATTTCATGTATCTTTCTTGTCTTCTGCATAGTGAAAAACTTCTTAAAATGTTGTGTCAGGTATCAATTGAAAGAGTTATATCATATATATTGTTGTCTTTTAGCAATACGTATGACATTTACCTTTGCAATCAGTAAATGCATTAGTTACATTTTATATCTAGACAAAATGAAAGGATAAATAAGTATAATAGGGGTAGATATAATGGATGTTCTGATTATGAGTTGGAGGAATGAACATAATTTTTGTTTTGTCAAATGGTTCTATGACCCGTCGTTATTCAATAATAGTGACATTTTTATGGTGGAAATGAAAAAGTATGAACCTTGCTATTATATATCAATCAACGTTTACAACATAGAAAAGCCAAAAAGGGAAGCAAGAGCTCTAACTATATTATGTGAGGCAATTTATAACATATTTTTAGAGGCAAATTACAATAAGCAATCGAAATGGTGTTCAATTTGTTGGTATTAACAAGTCCTTCAACAATTATAACACTTATATATATATTTAGTAGAATGTACGTACAAAATGGGAGAATATGACCAATGAGACAAAAAATAGCGTTTTCAAGCAATACAAATAAAATGAATAGTGATTCTCAATGTTCAAGAATGTTAATATTGCATGTCGCAAATTGAGATTGCACATTATGCGATGAGAGAAATTGTGCAAGGATTGGGTTTGGTCGAAGTTGCTTGGAAAGCACAATTGAATGTGATCAAAGGTAGTGTGATATCCAAACTCCCAAACTTGTTTAGGTCAAAATGTGCACTATCGACCAGTCTTATCACCTATGCCCCAATATCGTATATCATATCAAAGAGAGTGTGAACTAAACCATATGGAAGAGAAAATTTTTATGGCAAGGAATGGGATGGGATCAGCCATGTATCGATGTGTGTGGTTTATCTGTTGGTGAAGCACATGGTTTTATAGTTAGGTGCGACATATGTAGCATAATGTGTGAAGTGTGAGCCTCCGAATTTTCCCATGTCATGATACATCAGTGTTGCAAAAGGCCTCATTCATAAAGGAAGATGCACCATAAAACAAATATTTTGCATGTTATCTCCCAAACCATTTTTCCATGCATCCAACTAGAAGACAATATTTTCCGTCCCTTATGATTGTAGGAAGTCAATGTGGAGGACTTTTCGAAACCTTAAGCATGTACTTAACAACCTTTTCCATGGACAAGATTTCAATTGGAAGCAATCTTGTGTCAAGAAGTAAGAAGGTGTATGATATTTGTTTCTTGACTTGGGGAAACTTTTGTCAAAAAATGTTTTTTGGACATTTTCAAACTCTTTTCAATTGGACTTTGGAATGTTACCACCCATACTTCCACTCCATAGAGAAGCATCAGAGTCACCGGAGTGTCAAAAACATATTTCTTGACGACCCAACATTTAATTTCTCCATCTAGTGTTGCCTTTTGACGGTTGTTTTGACCGTTTTTGGCAAATTTAACCATATATGAAGGTTAATTTAAAAATGAAACCGTCAATCTTGACGGGCATATATTTTATAAAAACATAAAAATGAAGGTTTAAATTTTGTTAATACCGTCAAATTTTGCTAAGGCCAAAACAATTGTACATGTACAGTAACCATTCGGTTAAGTGTGTGCCCACTTAAGTGCTCCATTCTATTAAGTGCGCAATTTATAGAGGTCAAAATCCAGATCAAAAAAATTACATTGTTTCATGATGAAATTATGTCAAGGTGATGCCTAGGGCACTTCATGATCATTTCCATGTGCATGTGTGGGGTATCTATAAACATAGAACACATCAAATTCTCCACAACATGGCAAATATTGCATATACACTCTTAGATACTCTGACTGCACCATTGATCTTAGTTACTAAATAATGTGAAGAAAATCAAACCTGGCAAATCATTATCTCTATGTATTTGGCTATGAGTGAAGTTGCTAAATAAAGGCCTGGCCTAATATGTTAAGAAAATGCTCTTTTCCGTCTCTCAATTCTTTCTCTATTTTAGCTTCTCTCTTCTAAGTTCTCTATAATCTATGCATAACAAAAAAATGGCTTCTTTCTTCTTCTGCTTCCGACTGAAGCTATCAGACTATCAAACCTCTCTCTCTTCTTCTTCTTCTTCTTCATCTGTTTCTCTTTAATCCATATCTAAGAAAATTTGATGGCTTCTAATTCTTCCGATTAGAAGCTTTACAATTATCAATCCTCTCTTCTTCTTCTTCTCCACTTCCTCTCTTTCTAAACATAATAGAAATTAATTGATTCAAAATCGTCCGTTTGAAGATCCACTAATCTTTATTAAACATTTTTTCTTCTTCTTTCTTCTCTTCCTCAGAGGTAATTCTTGTGAGTTGTTGTTCAATGGAGTTTCATAGAAGTTTTACCATACAAGATCCTAACATAATTGTTTGATGGTTGGTTTCTTGATCTAGATATTTTGCTGATTTCGAGGAAATCCTTATGCTATTTCCTAGTTTAGTAATGCACGTCTCCATTCTTTGGCCACTAGGTCGTTTTAGTATTTCTAAGCAAATGACATAGATGATGTTTATCTAAAACATTTGCATTATGAAGTTTATTTAAAAAACAAGCATTTTATATACATTTAATTGTTTCTAATTACACAGAGCTTACATAGAGCCGACTTGTCACTTCATCACTACAAAACCATACATACTTGATCTGCAACAAATCATTGTTTCTACTCAAGAAAGTCTGATGGTTGTAACAGAATTAGATGAGGAAAACAATTTGGGAAAAATTTTCAATTAAAAAAGCCCTAAAATTTTTGGGGAAAAAAATTTCGAATAAAAAAGCCCTAAGTGCACACTTCTTCCTTCCGTTCAAAGTGTGCACTTAACCGAATGGTTACTGTATTAGTAGTTACAAATTACAATTCATAGGCTATAGCATATAGTATAGGCTATCGCCACATACTAAGAATGATGTGATTTGGGTGTGCCACTAGAGGTGCCTAAGCAACATGATTATATATCTTATACTAGTAGATATGGAGGATATGAATTTTTGGTTGCCTTTGGGAAATATCTTCTAGAAATTCAAAGGTCAAACCTAACAAATTCCCTATCTACTCTTTGATGTTAGATGAAAGTACTGACAATGGATTAGAGTTGCACCTCATTGTGTATATTACATATTTGCAATGTGGTGGTTGTGGGCCTAAGGAATTTGAATATATGGGTTTGTTGAAAATTCCCAATCGTAAAGGTAGAACTATATATGAAGTTTGAACATATATTAACCATATTAGGCAATCGATGCCTCAACATGAACAAGTTGATTAGATTAGCCACTGATGATGCGTCATCAACGATTGATAGTGAAATTGGAACCATAACATTAATGAAAAATAATATCCCAAATTTGGTTGGTGTACATTGTATTGCTCATAGAGAAGCATTGGTTATTTTAGATGTATCTAGAGATATCCGTGAGCTCATTCTTGTAGAAAAAATTGCAAATAAGATATATGCATGGGCTAACAATAGTACCAAACACAAAAGAGTAAAAACGAACAGCAGGAGGTTGCACGAACAACAGGAGGAGCTCGTCGGGAGGCTGCACGAACAACAGCTTCAAACCCTCTTGCCAAAAAGGGGACGCAGGTATGTGAGGATCAAACCTCTAATGCTTATGATGATGATCTAGAACAGGGGATAGAGGGGATGAATAAGTTAGGTGATGACTTAATGCAAGCTATGGGAACCTTCGATCTCTCCCCGGAAGAAGAATGCATCATGGAGAGTGAAATAGTAAGACTTAGACAGGAATCATTTGTGGTGAAAGTGGTGGGTAGTCGATCGAATCGCCCGTTGTTGCGTGGTTGGTTGCTGCAAAGTTGCCTGCAAGAAAACCTTGGAAGAATGAAGGACATCAAATTTATGGGAAAGGGGTTTTACCACGTTACTGTGATGCCTAAAACGAATATATGCAAAATTATCGAGAGCAGTCCGTTGACATGGCACAATGCAAGAGCATATGTATTGAAATGGGATGTAAACTTCGACGTGTGTAAAGCAAATGCTTGTGTAGGAAATCCAGCAGTAATAACGACCTTTTTCCCTAGCTTACGTAAGCAATGGGAGTCCTTTTTCTCCTAGCCATTGGGAAAAGTATGGGAGGGCAATGTTTGGAAAAAACATTTGCAGAGAGAGTAAGTGAAACGTTGAGGATGAAATTAATTGTCTCTGATGTAAAGGCCTTACCACAAACAATGGTGCTAAGCAACAAACTAATGCCTAACCATGTACAACCAGTGGAATATGCCGGACTCCTAGGGCAATGCTTTGTATGTAGACAAATGGGGCATATGGCTTGAGAATGCCCTAGAGGTAAGGAGATCATGCATTGTAGAAATGGGAAGCATGGATGGAAAAGCCCAACAAGTTTGACACAACAGAAAAATATGAGAACAAACCATGCAAATCGGATGAATGAAGATGAATGGAAGTATATGAACCATAAAGGAAAACAAAAAATTATGCTCGGACAAGAATGGCTTCCACTTAGCAACAAAACAAAAAATTATGCTCGGACAAGAATGGCTTCCACTTAGCAACAAATATGAACTCTTAACCTTAGAGGACAATGAAAACACAACTAATGACAAGGAAGCAAGATCAAAGGCACATTTGGAGAGGAACTTTGAGAATGTTATTAATGATATGCAGACATTGCAGCAGGAAGACAATGCGTTAGTGTTTGAAACTAATCAGATGCATCAAGAATGTATGGATGAGGCAGGAGAAATAAGAAATCAAAAGGATGCAAGCCCCTTGAAAGAGCAAGATAAGTCGTTAGTGACAACCCAACTGTCAGGAATAGTACTAAGACAGAGAAGAAATTAGTAATAAGAGAGGAATATTAGTACTAAGAGGAATAGAGGGTGTAGAACACGAGAGAGAGAGAGAGAGAGAGAGAGAGAGTGAGTGAGTGAGAGAGAGAGATAGAGGGAGAGAAAATGATGACCTGGTTTATCTGGATATTGTCGATGGAAGTCTTCAAGAAGAGCACAAGCATTAGTCACATTCTCTATTGGTTCCCAAGTACGCCGTCGTGAAGATTTTTGGCAATGGTGTGAAAATCATGTTGAGCAACAAGCTCAACTGGAGCTGGATCGGCTGAATAAGCCTGAGCCGGCAAGCGAGACGGATCGGTAAGCCGTGAGCAACCGAGCCGGCAAGCAACAGAGCCGATGAGCTGGGGAGCCGGTTAGCCTTATCCAATCGGTAACCGGAAGCCTAGTATTAGTTTAGACTACTAGGCAATTATAGTCTCGTAGTAAGTGTCAAAAGCTCGTGTGAGCATTGAAGTACGCGGTACTTCTGTCAGTCCCATGAGGACTTGTATAAATAGTGCTACTGAGCACAGTTGTAAGTGACAAAGTGATTATATCGTTTTGAATATAGCTTTTACATTCTGCTCTCACTATCTCTCCCGTGTACTCTGTGTATTCCCTACTTTCTCTGTTTTCTAATGCTTCCGCAAGTAATCGTTTACATGGTATCAGAGTGCGAGGGTTGAAAACCTCCTCTGTAGCCGACAAACGCTTGAAAGCAAACCCTAATAGGTGGTAAAACAACAGATAGAGAAGTGATGGATAGAGGGATGGGAAACCCTCCCAGTGTGGGAACAATCGGCAAGCAGAGTGATGTACTGCTTCGCGTCCAGTGTCGGAGACCAGCTGCTAAGCCACATCCGAGACGCCAAGATGCCGAAGGAGGCTTGGGGGAACCTGAAGAAGGTTTTCGCCGCGAGCACTACAACCCAGAAGCTGCAACTCCGACAAGAGTTGAGCAATGTTCGACAGAAGGACATGTCGGTGGCAGATTACATGGCCCGGATCAAAGACATCTGTGACTCGCTTGCCTCTATCAACGTTACCGTAGAGGAAGACGAGATGGTACAGGTCTGTCTTGAGGGCTTGGCGTCTAAGTTTAGAGCGTTCTGAACGGCGGTGTGTACAAGGGAGAATACGCCGCCATTTTTTGACTTACAGTCAATGCTCCTTGTAGAGGAGAACCACGCCGGTGCGTCAACTAGCGCACCCACTGACAACCGGATGCTATACATGGAGGTGGATTGGTCCCGTGGGCGTGGTGGACGAGGCGGGTCGGCACGCAATGGAGGCGGCCGACAAGAGCAAGAACGAAGGCATAAAGAATGTGCCAACAGCAGTTCCGGGACTCCCACAGGCAGGTGGAGTCATGGTGACACCGGAAGACGGCAAGAGAAGTTAGCAACGGAACATTGGTACTGTGGCAAAAAGGGCCATAGAGAAAGCGAGTGCTGGAGAAAACGAGCCGATTCGGACAAATCCAGATCCGGCAAGGCCGACAAGGATGGCCGACAAAGCTCGCACTATGCGAAGGGATCGGGAGGATCCAAGAACGGTAACGGGCCAGCCTTGGTAATGAAGCACGAGGCGAACTTGATGAAGAAGACCACTTCCAAATCGGAGGAAGTGTGGTATGTTGATTCTGGTGCGTCGAACCACATGACGAGCCACAAAGAGTGGTTCTCCTTTTTGGAGAAATCGGATCAACCAGGAGTAGTCGAAACCGGAGATGACACTCCTCACCCAATTGTGCACGTCGGAGAAGTCCCTTTGAGCCACGTCGAACAGAAGGGGAAGCTTATGAATGTATTACACGTTCCGACAATCACGAAGAACCTGGTGTCGGTCGGACAAGCGGATAGGCCACGTCAATTACCGGAGGCTTCAAGACCTGCAAACGAAACAAGTTGTTTTCGGTTTGCCGAAGTTCAGCGGGCGGAAGGCCCAAGTATGTGAAGCCTGCCAACTCGGGAAGAAACACCAGCTTCCATTCCCTACCGAACGTAACTGGAGCCGTAACAAGCTCGACTTAATCCATTCGGATGTGTGGCGGGAGTCGATATTTCGTCTCCTTCATCGACGACTATACGCGGCACACATGGATCTACCTCATTGAGCATGGTGTTTCCGAGTGTTTCTGGAGTGAAGTCTTCGAGTGTTTCCGGAGTCTCCAAAGCATGGTGGAACGGGAATCGGAGAGGAAGATCAAATGCCTGCGGTCGGATGGCGGGAAAGAATACTTTTTCGGCCAATTCAATAGTTATCTGTAGCAAACGGGAATTCGACGAGAGTTCAGCTGCAGATACACACCGCAACAGAACGATGTTGCCAAGAGGAAGAACCAGTCGCTTATCGATGCGGCAAGGGCAATGTTGGAAGAGAAGAGCATGCCCAAATTCTACTGGGCGGAGGCAGTCCGAACGACTGTCTACATCCAGAACCGGATCGGTGACAAGCTGTCAGCTCATGAGAAGCCGAATTTGAGACACCTTAAGATCTTCGATAGCATTGCATATGTGCATGTACCGGATGAGAAGCGGAGGAAGCTGGATGCAAAATTGGAAAAATGCATCCTAGTCGGCTATGCTCAAGAGCAAAAGGGTTATAAGTGTTATAACCCCCGGACAAGGCAGGTCCGAGTTAGTCGAGATGTCGAGTTTGATGAATCGGCATTGTGGTACTCCTTATCGATTCTGACTTCCGAATCTGACCCGATGCCGGAGGATGAGGCAAGTGAGCCTAAACCGGCCCAGGTAGAGGATGATGAAGCGTGGACTCAAGATGAGAGTCCGGAATCGTTCCGGTTGAGCGGGCCGAACGAGAGACTGAGTCAATCTGTCCAGTCCGATGAGGAACCGACGAGTAGTGGAGACTCTGCCGTGCACTCCCCGCGCAAGGAACCGAGGAGACGGTTCACTCACAAAGAGAAAGGGAAGAAGAAGATGCCGGAATTCGAAACCGGCAACGATGAGTCAGATCGGTGTGCATCCAACTCCAGCAAGGAGAAAGGCGGATCTTCGGCAACGAAGACCGAACCAGCCAAGAAGGGCCTCAAACCGGGTAACGGTGAGTTACGCCGGTCCGCCCGCCAGAAGGATCCCGTCAAGCGGTACGGGTACAATGAGTACATGGCGCATCACTATGCATACATGACTAAGGTGGTGGAAGTGCGTGAGTCGGAGAGCTATGCACAAGCGTCCAAGGATGCAAATTGGCGTGCCACTATGGAGGAAGAAATGTGGGCAGTTGATGTCAACAAGACATGGGACCTGGTTGACCCTCCTCGTCACTGTAAACCGATCGGATGCAAGTGGATATACAAGGTAAAGTACAACGCCGACGGTTTTGTTAACCGGTATAAAGCCCGGTTAGTGGTGAAGGGGTACGCGCAGACCCACGGAATCGACTACAATGAGACCTTCGCTCCTGTAGCGAAGATGACAACGGTTCGAGTGGTGCTGGCGGTTGCTGCGGCAAGGGGGTTGCATCTTCATCATATGGATGTGAAGAATGCATTTCTTCAAGGTGATCTTGAAGAAGAAGTTTTTATGACTCAGCCTCCCGGTTTTCAATCGAAGATGAACAAGTCGGCGGTATGCCGGCTGAAGAAGTCGTTGTACGGCCTGAAGCAAGCCCCTCGAGCTTGGAATGCGAAGATCACACACCGGTTGCGTAAGATGGGGTTTGTGGCCTCCAAATCGGACTCTTCCTTGTTCATCCAGCAAGGCTCAGCCGGTCCGGTATGTATACTGTTGTATGTTGATGATCTAGTCATCACTAGACCGGGTGTTCCAGAAATCAACCGCGTCAAGTCCCAGTTGTCGGACGCATTTGAGATGAAGGATCTGGGGGACCTTCATTATTTTCTAGGGATCGAGGTGATCCGAATCCCGGATGGCATATTGCTCTCACAACGACATTACGTGTTGAATATGTTGTACATGTTCGGCATGACAGAATGCCGACCTGTATCCACACCCTTGGACCGGAACCAAAAGCTTCGTCCCAACTCCGGACCAGCCTGCAACGAGCAACGGTTCTGACAAATTGTCGGAAGCCTTATTTACTTGACTATCACGTGGCCCAACATCAGCTATCCGGTCGGAATGATAAGTTAGTTCATGCAGAAGCCGACTGTGGAGCACCTTCAGTGCGTGCAAAGGATATTGCGATATGTCAGTGGCACGAAGGACCGGGGACTGTTATACCGGCGAGGTATACCCGAAGAGCTCGTCGGTTACACAGATGCTGACTGGGTCGACGATGCATTAGATCGCCGATCAACCTCCAGTTACATGTTTTCCCTAGGTAGCGCAACTATTGCGTGGAGCAGTAAAAAGCAGCCAACAGTTGCTCTGTCGAGCACTAAGGCTGAGTATCGTGGCACTACCCTTGCCACCGATGAAGCCATTTGGTTTCGGTGACTGCTGTGAGACTTGCAGACGGAGGTACCGACCCCGATCCCGATTTATTGTGATAACATCAGCGGCATGCAGCTCGCCAAGAACCCTGTGTTCCACGCTCGCACGAAGCACATAGAAGTGCATTATCACTTTGTGCGTGAGCGGGTCCTGAGCGGTGAAGTTGAACTACAGTATGTTCACACAGATCGGCAAGTTGCCGATATCTTCACCAAGCCACTCGGATCAGACAAGTTGCAGCATTTTACCGACATGCTTGGTGTTCAGAATCTTGACGTGCCGCACTTGAGGGGGAGAAGAAGCGGCAAAGACACCGTCGGAACGGGCAAAGGCAAAGAGACTGTTGCCGACACCGGTAAGGGAAGAACCGGAGGAGGGGAAGACAAGGAGGCTGAAGAAGCCGAGGATGGAAGTAGGGCCAAGACCCGAACTTGGTCTGATATGGTGAAGGGCCTTAAACCGAAAGACGAGTCGAAGGATACCGACTTAGACAAGAGCTGGAACGAATCGGGGACAACCGATTCGGACCAACAGACGGATCCGGATGAACTGAATCAACTAGAGGCCAAGCAGACACGGATGCAACGAAAGTCGATGCCATCGCGGAGGAACCGACGGATCGGCAAGCGCTGGAGTTGTAGCAACGGAGGATCTGAGAGGGGCCTATTGAGCAGACATACCGACCGAGAAGGTCGAGGCGCACAGAACAAGAGGGGTCGCGGCAAATAGAACCAGACCGGACGAGGAGCGTGAGCAAGGCGGAGCGACGCCAGGAGAAGTCGGTTGGAAGAACCGACTACCACAGAGATTGACACTAGGATCCAACCTCAAGTTTAGCTTGAGGGGGAGTGTTGAGCGGCAAGCTCAACTAGAGCCGGATCGGCTGAATAAGCCTGAGCCGGCAAGCGAGACGAATCGGTAAGCCGTGAGCAACCGAGCCGGCAAGCAACAGATCCGGTGAGCTGGGGAGCCGGTTAGCTGGATCCAATCGGTAATCAAAAGCCTAGTATTAGTTTAGACTACTAGGCAATTATAGTCTTGTAGTAAGTGTCAAAAGCTCGTGTGAGCATTGAAGTACGCAGTATTTCTGTCAGTCCCATGAGGACTTGTATAAATAGTGCTACTGAGCACAACTGTAAGTGACAAAGTGATTATATCATTTTGAATATAGCTTTTATGTTCTGCTCTCTCTGTCTCTCCCGTGTACTTTGTGTATTCCCTACTTTCCCTACTTTCTCTGTTTTCTAACGCTTCCGCAAGTAATCATTTACAAATCACATAAAACGTACAAAATTGAGTATGAATCACATAAAATAATAATAGTGAAGATAACATTTTAAATAAGTTTAATATCTAAATACAAAATGATGGAGGTCTTCAAGAGCTTTCAAATGCACTTTATTACACGAGAAACAGACAACTAAATGTCAAGATATGAGGGTATAAAGTTTATAAAAGGAAAAGAGAAAACTATGAGATATCCCACATAGGCACGACAAATACGGCTCTCATTATATATAAGGTAGAGAAAAAGCTATTACCTTTGTGTCTACGTGTGGAGCATAGAGAGTTCAACGTAAATTGAACTAAGAGTGGAGGTGGCCTAGCCACTTGTAAAGGTTTTGGCCGACTAAAACCGGACCGGCGATGGAACCGACATTCGGCGGCAGCCACCAGTAACGGGTGGCATCCGGCGCCGGCGAGGTGACGACAACCAGTAACCGACGACATCCGGCGAACCGACGAGTAGATAAATAAATATATAAATATATATACATATCCAAGGAGGACAAGTAAGGATTCGAACCTTACACCTCCAAGTTAAGAGTCAATTGGCTTACCACTAAGCCAAGATATTTAGTTGAAATTATATTTCTATCATTATACTTTTACATGTAAATTCTTATGCATGAGGGCTAAAATGAGTGACATGGTTATCATGCACCACATGTAATACACGAGTGCCAAATGGCAAACATGCATCATATGCATGGGGGCATCTATAAAAGGATGGATGACAATGTATTATGGATCCATGTATGAACGAAGAAATTAATGAGAAGAAAAGTCATTGATGATAATCCTGTTTCTTAAATAAAGAGTTAAAACCTTAATCTCAATATCTCTCTCTTGGCTATATCAATCTTTCTCATACTAAGTCAAGTGTTTAATCTTAATCTCTTTCTCTCTCTCAATCTATCCTAAATACTTTCTCGCTAAGCTTGGTGCAAACTTCGATCCTTCCGGTCTAGAACCCCAAGTGTTCTGTCTCGCGATCTGCACCTAGTGACGGATCTTCATGACATAATTAAGTGGTGAACCCGATGTGAAAGAGGCGGTAGGAAGGATCAAGTCGAGGATCAACCGATACTTAGAGATGGCATCCTCAAGCAATCAAGCGTGAGAGCTCGAAAGGATGATGCCAATCGTCGAGCAAATGATGAGATCTCGGGACAATGACGCAAGCGTGGAGAAGGCTGTCGATCGTGTCGTAGAGCCCGAGGGCCAATTCGATGGAAGGAACGTTACGAAGTTCCTTGATGCATATAGAAGGGAGATGAATTAGAGGGACGTGTCCGAAGCACGTCAAATCGCAAGCATCAAGAGAGTTGTTGCCAACAACGTTCAAAGACGCGTCATCGAACTTCAAGAAGGTAAGACAACATGGTCCGAGTTCGAGAAAACGATACTAGCGGAGTTCGCGACTGAAGATTCAACGAGGATGACTCGACATACCCTGATGAAGTGGATAGAGAAGAAGAATAAGAAGACGAATTCGACTAGATGTTTAGTCGTCTCCCTAACACGGACCAAGTGTTGCTTGAAGAGGACAAGTCTTTGTACTTCCTGAAGGCCGTGGACATGAAGGATAGACGGGAGTTGGGGACTCTTCTCGAAGATGATACCCGAGCGAACGGGCTTGTGGTGGACTGGGTTGCGGTAAAGTGGGCATGCAATAGGCTCGACAAGCATCGCCAATGGGTTGATGACACCGACTTGATAGGATCGACTACCACGGAGAAAGCAAGACCGCCGAAAGTAGCTGAGCCGCCAAGACAAAGTAACGTGGAAGAAAAGAAGATTGATGACGACATCATCGAAGAGCTAGCGAAGAAGTACGAGAAGGTCACAGTAGCCAACATGAATCGTCGGGGCCGTAAAGGAAAAGAACCCTTTAGATGCGTGTGGTGCGATAGCATGGACCACATGAGAAGGGATTGCGTGAGCCTTCGAGAGGCGATCCGTCAAAATATCGTGTACATAGATGACAACATGATCTGCTCGAGCGAGACTAGAAGACCCCTACGGGTGAATTTCGGAAGAGGAGGAATGAAGAAAGCTATGGAAGATGCCAATGCGACTCATGTGGATGCGATGCACTATGCTGCGTCGGCCGGAATAAGAGTCGGGAAAGATAGAAATGAAGCTGGGAAAGTGGGAACCAAGTTTTGGTCTTCCGTTCTCGAATATGAGAAGAAGGGAAAAGTCACATCGAACGAGGTAGAGCTTGTGGACCGAAGCATGCAAAGCATAAACGGGTGGTCGGATCTGGTGGACGACAAAACCATACTCGCGGAGGTGATGTGCGACAACCACGAGGTGTTCGTCGAAGAAAAGAGAAAAAGAATAGAAGAGCAAGGCCCATCAAAAAGACATGAAACAAGGAACGCGAAAAAGAAGGACGATGCGGAGACGAGTCGACCTTTACAAACGGAGGAACGAGAATCAAGCCGAAGAGGGGAGCCGAGCATACGAGTTGATGAAACGGTTCGGCCCATGAAGGTTGGTGTCGAAGACCCCGCTCGGAGGACAAGGACTATGCCTACCTATAAGCTAAGGTCGGACATAGAGCAGACGACGGACCTAAAGAATATTCTTGAAGGACGAGTTCTTGATAGCCACGTGACTTTGTCCTTGAGGGAATTGCTTGGCATTACGAAGAAGGAGTTCCATGACACGATCGTGGACCTTGTAAAGAGAAAAAGACAACAATCGGACGAGGAAGAAGAGAAGCCGCAAAAAGCAAAAACGAATGCCATAACGATGGCAAGAGACGAAGTTGATGAAGATATGGTGGACAACCACTATACTCGACCTCATTGGGCACGAGTGACAACAGAGACGCCGGTGAAGATCGGGGAGAAGAAAGAAACTATGGTAGCTTTGATTGACCACGGCTCAGAGATAAACTTCATGTCAACTGATTTCTACAAAAAAGGAAGATGGCCAATCAAAACAAACCATGGATGGAAGATTTGCGCGGCAACAAAGTCTACGGAGGACTTGAACGGAGCTTGTCCCAATGTCAAAGTCACGATCGGGGATGTGGAGATTGATCAACACTACTTCTTCGTACAACAATCGGTGTCGCATCCTGTGATCCTAGGGCAACCGTATATCCCATCATCTCAGAAGGAGACCAAAGTGTTCGATAATGGAGCAGCCTTTGCACGAATAAAGAGTTTTGACAACCAAAGATCCGTCCAATTCCTAACGGTGCGAGCCAATCATGAAAGGAATCGAGATAGTCTCGGAGGCGAATCCTCGGATTTTTAGAGTGGACTATTGAAGCATGGGGCACAAATAGTCCGAGCAATCACAAGACCCCACAAGAAAGAAGAGTGTGTGGATTGCGAGGAGAAGCAACATGTGTTACACCTAGTGGCGCATGTAGACTAGCACTACCCGACAAGAAGGACAAGCGTCGGATACAAGAATTCGAGAAGATGCTGAAAGAAGAAAACATAATAGAAGAAGGAGAGTTCGTGACTCATATTATGGAAGAAGCCTCATTTAACGACACAATTGGCGAAATAGAGGAAGTCGTGGACTTGAGATATCTTCACGATCATTACGTGATTTCGGTTATCTCTGTCAACATGTATGCTATCATCGATGAATACCGTCGTGGCATCTCGATGAAGGAAGTTGACATCAACACGAAATATAAAACGGTGGATAAGAAGATCAAGCCAGTTGCGGTTCCACTACCGGAAGATAGCTGGCAAAAGATGAAGGAAGTCGCTAACGATCCAAGCTTAAGAGATCCGAAGATGATAGGTCATGTCTTCACCAAAGAGACGAAGGGGAAGCTACGAGTTGGAAAGGAGGATTTCCTTCTCCCTGAAGAGGAGCAAATGTTTCGCGATATGCTTGAGAGACATGAGAAGGCTTTCGCATTCTTCCCATGAGAAATCGCATGTGCCGACCCAAAGGTTATAGAGCCAATGGTGATCTTCACGGTGCCTCATGTGCCTTGGAATTTGAAACCAATATCGGTTCCGAGAGCACACCTTCCGAAGCTGATCAAGCTCTTAAAGGAGATGGTGAGTACGGGAATTCTAGAACCGTCGAATGCTCCTTATTCCAATAGGTGGTTCACGGTGCCGAAGAAGAATGTATCATTGCGATTCATCCAAGATCTTCAAACCGTCAACAAGGTGACAATTCGAAATGCCGGAATCGGTCCGAGCGTGGACGAATTTGCTGAAGCATTTGCGGGCCTGTTCGTCTACTCCATTGGCGATCTCTACTCCGGATATGACCAATTCCAATTGGCGATCGACAGTCGGGACATTACAACCATGAGGACTCCGATCGGGCTTGTGCGGATGTGTACCTTACCCCAAGGCGCAACGAACTCGGTGGCTCATATGGTGAATGCCATGAATAAAGTCTGGAAGGATTGAATCTCGGACATCACAATACCATTCTTGGATGATATTCCGATAAAAGGATGTTTGGATGAGGAGAAAGAGGAATCGAAAGATAAGGAAGGTTGTAGAAAGTTCGTTGCAGATCATATGAAAGATTGCGAGAAGGTGCTTCAAAGGCTTGAAGATGCAAATTTGACATTTTTGGGAGAAAAATCCACATTCGGGCAGCCGGAGATCTTGGTGGTAGGTCACTTATGTGGGGATTATGGCCAGAAGCCTTCGCCATACAAAGTGAACGCGATCCAAGACATGAAAGAAGAATGCGAAAATCAAACGGAGGTTAGAAGGTGTAGTTAAAATCGTTGTCAGCCACAACCGGTTTGCGTGTGCGGAATAATAGTCAATCTAATGGAGAGGAAAATTAGAATACAGAAATTGAGAATGACACAAATTTTAACGTGGAAACCCGAACTGGGGAAAAAACCACGTGGAGTTCACAAACTCTGAAACAGAACACTATGAGAGAAAGAAATACAATCAGAGATCTCAGAGGCAATGACCTCGAGATCCTGCTTCGCCAACAGGCGGCTATGGAGCTCACACGCTTCCACTCACACTCCTTCACTCGCACCATTACAGAGACCACGACCTCGACAACAATAACTTTACAATAATACACACACATAGCATGATTGCCCTAAGTACTTATATACCAATGTAACCTTCCGACTATTTACAAGTTTAGCCCTTCCGTGTTGGCTATCTCCACGATTTCCGGTTTCGGCCGAGGCCGAGGGACCTGCTTCCTAACAAACTCCCTCTTCACTCTGGCATGGGATGTCTCACTAGTCCGATCCGCTTCCGACATGCATCCAGCTTGTCGGGTATCAATACTTTGGTCAGCATATCTGACCCATTCTCGGCTGTGTGGATCTTCGTCAGCGCGAACTGTCGATCTTCTACTCGCTCTCGGATCCAGTGATACCTACGTTGGATGTGCTTCGTCTTGGAGTGGTACGCTGCGTTCTTGGCAAGGTGGATGGCACTTTGATTGTCGCAATAGAGCTGGTATTCATCTTGTCGGATACCGAGCTCTCCGATGAAGTCCTTCATCCATAATATTTCCTTGCTGGCTTCAACGACCGCCATGTACTCCGCCTCCGTGGTTGACAACGCAACCTTCTTTTGCAACCTCGACTGCCACGAAACAACTCCCCCTGCATATGTCATTACATACCCGGATGTAGAACGACTAGTATCCACATCAGCCGACATATCTGAATCGGTAAAACCGTCAAGTTGAGGTTTACCGGAGCCGAATCAGAGACACATATTCGAAGTGCCCTTCAAGTACCGGAGTATCCATTTGACCGCGTTCCAGTGCTCCTTGCCAGGATTGCTCATAAACCGGCTCACCACTTTGACTACATATCCAATATCCTGTCGAGTACACACCATTGCGTACATTAAGATCCCGACGGCAGAAGCATATGGAACCTTCATCATATCCTCCTTCTCTGTTTTCGTCTTCGGGCTTTGCTTACCGGATAATCTGCAGTTTGCTGAGAGTGTCTATCCGACTGGTTTCGCTTCTAACATGTTGAACCGCTGAAGCACCTTTGTCACGTATTTCTCCTGTGACAGCCACAATTGCTTCTTTGACCGGTCTCAGATGATGTGCATCCCCAATATCTGTCTTGTCGGGCCCAAGTCTTTCATTGCGAAAGTTCGGTTGAGAGCCTTCTTCAGCATCCGTATTTTCGCTTGGTCCCGTCCGACGATCAACATGTCGCCCACGTACAGAAGGAGAATCAGGAAGTCGCCTCCTTCGAACTTCTTAACAAAGATGCAGTGATCGGTTTGCGTTTTGTGATACCCTTGGTCGGTCATGAAGGAGTCGAACTTCCGGTACCATTGTCGGGGAGCTTGCTTCAATCCGTACATGCTCTTCTTCAATCGGCAAACCAAGTGCTCCTTCCCTTTTTCCACGAATCCTTCCGGTTGTTGCATGTAGATCTCCTCTTCGAGGTCACCGTGAAGGAATGTTGTCTTCACGTCCAGCTGCTCTACCTCGAGGTCCATGCTTGCCGCTATACTCAGCACCGTCCGGATGGAAGTCATCTTTACTATCGGGGAAAATATCTCGTCGAAGTCCACGCCCTTCTTCAGCTGGAACCCTTCACCATGATCCTAGCTTTGTATCTCGGGGGGTTGCCGGCATCTCCCGGTTTCAACTTGTACACCCACTTGTTTCGGAGTGCCCGCTTTCCTTTCGGCCACTCCACCAATTTGTACGTATGGTTCTCATGCAAGGAATCCATCTCATCTTGCATGGCACTTAACCATTTGTGGCTATGGGCGTTACTTTTAGCTTCCTCGAAGCTTTCTAGCTCCCCCTCATCGGTTAGTAGCACGTGCTCTGGATCCGGAAATCTCCGGGGGGCCCTTCTCTCTCTAAGAGGATATCTGCGTCCTTGGGCTTCGGTAACCGACTCCTCCATTTGCTCTTCATCCGAATCCGACTTGGGGTTTTGTCCGGTTTCGGTCTCACCTATTCCTTCTTCTTCTTCGGCTGGTTTTGTCTCCTCACCGTCACCGGTCGGTTCATCGAGTGCTAGTCGGCTTCTTGCCAGTTGGAACTGCATTTCATCAAATCGAAATTTTTCCTTACCGGTCGACTCGAAGTTCATTATCTTCTTCTCCGACTCTCAATCGGAGAGCATCTTGTCCTCCATGAAGATAATATCTCGACTTTGGAATACTTTCTGGTCAACCGGATCCCACACTCGGTAGCCGAACTCTTCGTCGTCGTAACCGAGGAATATGGATGGGCGGGTCTTTGGATCTAACTTTCCTCTCCGGTCCTTAGCTACATGCACGTATGCAAGACACCCGAATACCTTCAGATGCCGGTAGGACACTTCCTTATCGGTCTAGACTCTCTGTGGCATGTCTCCGTCCAAGGGTACTGAGGGTGATCTGTTTATCACATATGTCGCCGTCGACAGTGCCTCAACCCAAAACTTCTTGGGTAATTTTGCATGTGCCAGCATACTCCGAACCCTCTCCATTATGGTTCAGTTCATCCTCTCGGCCAACCCGTTTAGTTCCGGCGTCTTCAGCATGGTAAATTTGAGCCAGATTCCCATCGAGCGACAATACTCCTCGAACTGCCCTCGGTATTCACCTCCGTTATCTGTTCAAACTGCCTTCAGCTTCCGGCCGGTTTCTCTTTCCACTCTTGCGTGGAGCTCTTTGAAGACGGATAACACCTGATCCTTCGTCTTCAACGGTGTGGCCCACAGTGTTGTTCTTTGACCGGACAAGGCCTAACACAAGGTGTCACAGAGACACTTCACCAAAGGGTGATTACGGCATAGGATTATGACTCAACGATTACACCGACTTAAGTAGGTTACACGATTAGAGCGCTTTTGTTAATTACACGCGTAAGATATAACAGTAATTACAGAACGGAAATCAACACAGAAGTATAAACACCATACGCTCTATTAATTATCCGCTGCGATTACAATGGGGTCCGGGCCTTTAAATAGGTTTCCGGCCCGTAGTACAAGACGGTGCCTATCGCACCTCTTCGGGATCCGTCCGGATCTGGAACGGCATACCGTTTCTAGTCCGTCCGTCCACACTATGCTTATTTACAACCATACTTAATTAATTCCTTCACTCCGTATTTTGGACTCCTTGCCGGCCGGTAACACATGGCACGCCCGTGGGACAGTACCTTGTACGTCGAACCCTTCTCGGCCCCTTCATTGTTCACCCAAATTGTCCAAAATACTTTGTTCCAGAGTTTCCAATTGTTCTTCCGGTTGTGGTTGTTGCGGCTGTGCTTGCTGCTGCTGCTGTGGTTGCGGTTGGGACTGAGACTGCTCCGGCTGCTCTATAGGCGACTGCTCCGTTTGTTTCTCTGACTCCGGCATCTCCGTTTGACTGTTTCCGGTCCGGTCTCCTTCCAGTAACAGTTCCTCATCACTGAGGTTGACCGTAAACGGTTCTCGTTCTTTCTCTTCCCGGATCCGGGACCTCTCGTAGCTTTCAAACTGGATCTGCGCCTCCAGCCTGTCGTCATCCAGCTGAGCTACAAGTTGCCGGACTTGCCCTAGTTGGTCCTCTGCCAGGGCTTGAAAGTCTTCGGCCAGCTCATCTCTTATGCCGGTGAAGTCTTCGGAAGTCGGCATATAGCAATCATCCCCCTCCTTCTGCCGGTTCTCTACGTCGGCCCGGAGCAATTGGAGTTCCGCCGCGTTCTGGGCCCACTTGGTCCACCATTTGACGGAACCATTGTCAATCAAGCTCTTGGTCTGGTTCAACCAGGCCCGCATGATATCCTGGATGCGACTTGCTCCCATTTGCGCTCTACTTTCCACAACTTGTCGTTCCTCCTTCAACTGCTTGATGAGATTAGCCGTATCCTCCGCCTGCTCTTTGTAGTGCGTCAGCTGCCCTTGATATGTTGTTTGCAGCTTCTGCAGTACCGCCGCCGCTCTTTCTCTTTCCGCCTGCTGTTGCCTGAGGAGCTCCGTCCGAACCTTCTCTGCCTCTTCCAACCGTCTTCTGGTTTCCGCTTGTTCATTAGCGTATGCCGTTGCGGTCCGATCAACTGCTTGCCGGAGCTCATCCGTCCGTTCCTTGTGCTCCGTTTGCATCCGTTTATACTCCCGGTGCAAGTGCTCAAACTCCTCCGTTTTTTGTTTGAGCTTGCCATTGATCTGGCGATGGTTCCGGTCCTCCCGGTCCTTTTGCTGCCGGAGTTCCTCTTTCAGGCGCTCTACTTCTGTTTCGGCGTTCCTCCGGAGCCTGTCCTTCTCTTGCAGCATTTTCTTCTTCTCCTCCTTGAGCCGGTCGTACGCTTGGTGGCCTTTTCGTAAGCTCTCCTCGGCCCGGCATAGATTCTCAACAGTCTTTTTGAGTTCTGCCTCCGCTGCCGTCTTCAACTCTCTTTCGCGGCTCCTCAGTGCTTCTTGGGCAGCTAGCTCATCCTTTAAGTCCGCAAGCTCTTGGGCTTGTGCCGCATTTCTCTCCGGAACGGTTTCCGTTGCCGGGGTCTTATTGCTATGTACAGGTTGATCTGACGCTTTATTCTGTACAGTGCCCGGAGTCACCGGTGCTTGGACTTGTGTTGTCAAAGCCAATTGAGCCATTTCCCTTGTGACCCTGTCCAAGTCTTGTTCAAGGCTCTGGATTCTGGACCGGGCCGTCTCTAGATCTACGGTTGTGACGAGCAACCGTTCGTGGTGCGCTCTCTCCTCCGCCTCTATGTACTCGACCGCTCCGGCGATCTGCTCGCCTACCCACCGTAGCCACATGCTACTGGTGCCTTGCTGCTGTGCTGGTCGGGTCGGCTCGTTCACTGTGGAATTGTCTGGCCTGAGTGCCTGTATCTGCCGTTCTGGTTCTACTCCTTGGCCGCTGTGTGTGCTGGCTGGGCTCGCCGGCTGTTGAGTTCCGGTTCTCGCCGTCTCCGGAGCCGTTGGAATGACTTCTTGTATAGAAGCCGACAAGGCCGGTTCTATACGGACCGGTTCCGGTTCCTCCCTTGTGGTTTGCTCAGGTTGAGTTGGGGGCGTTTCTTCCTTTTGCGGGTCCGAACGCTCCCCCGCTGTCCCGGCGGTCCTACTGCTTGACCGTTGTTGGAGGTGCTCTACTGGCTCCTCCGTTTCCTCTTCCTGGGTAACGGCATGTATCTGTGCCGTCAAGGGTTCCGGTTCCTTCTGTCCCGATCTCCGTATGGTTATCTTAACGGGTCGGACCGGTGACACCTCCTCCGGTTCCGGGAGCCGTTTCTTCCCTTTCGTCGCCTTCGACGCCAGCAGCTGTTGTCGTTTGGACGCGGGCTTCGAGGTGCTTCCTTCCGATAATCTTGGCCGCTTCTTTGGCTGAACGGTCTCGACCGGCGGCGCGAGCAATGTTTTCCACTGAGCTACGGCATGCCACAGCTTCCGGCCCTCCTTGCCGTCCTTTCCTCGTACCGTGTCGATTGCCGCGCACAAACCGTCTGCAATCAACACCGGCCAATCCACCTTGATCCCTTCATAGGTGGCTATGATCATCCCTGCCCGATTTTTTGGCATGACAGGGGTTCGGGGGTACACGTGGCCGTACTCATGGAGCACTCGAGCTATCTCCCTGAATAGCGGATCTTCGCCGCCCTGCGTTCGATAGCCTTTGCTGGCTAGAGAGTACTCACCGAAATATCGGATGAGTTGCTCCGAGGTTGGGTTATCAATCTGAAAAATACCTCCCTCCGGAAGGCCTGTTAGCGCACGGATCGCTTCCTCGGTGATGACTTCTGTGTCGAGCTCCTTGATGACCCTGTCGGCTTCTTTGTGCGGTGGTGCCTCCATGATGGTCAAGAACCCATCCAGTCCGTGTTGCCTGAGCCATTTCCTGGCCACTTCCGACAGCGTTTGTGGGTCCATGTCTGCTTCGAGGTCGAGGAAAGATGGCGAGGTAGAGTGGTGATGAGAGTGAGAGCGAGAGAGAGAGAGTTCAGAACGTGGGGGTTCTCTGAGTGCAGGTTCGCGTCTGATAAGCTTCAACCGCCTTGGTGCTTCTGTGCTTCTTGGCTCGCGAAATGAAAAGGTCTCCATACGTTCTGCTTTTTCTCTGTGCGTCTTGGCGCCTTTTTCGAGCGTGCGCACGTCGTGTACCAATTTAGTATTAAGTCATGTGGCGGCTCTTAAATGCCCACTACGTACCTTTTCGCTCCTTGATTTCACGTCCGTTCATACCTCGATTTTTAATGATTTCTTTTTTTTTTCGCTCGATTTTTTATTTTATTATTATTATTTTTTTTTTTAAATGACGGTATGTGATCTTACACATCCATAGGTCCCTTCGGACCCTTACCGTTTTCCTTACGGGTTGCCGTGTCTTCCTTCGCCTCTGCTACGGGTTCCCCGTCGTCTTTTTCTTCCATCCGTACCGTTCCCGGACAGGTTTCCGGTATAGTGCCGGTGGGCTGCATAAACGGGTTACTTGGCATCGGTCCTTGATAGGGCTTTAGTCTAAATCCGTTGACCCACTTGCCTAGCACTTCACCGGCAAGTGTCCCTAACTGATAGGACCCGTTGTATTCCCGTGTCAGCCAATACGGGCCTGTCCATCTAAACCGGAGTTTACCCGGCATCTTACCCATCCTCGTTTGGAATACTAGCACCGGCTTTCCGATTTCGAACATCTTTTCATTACCTTTCCGGTGACGGTCAACAAACGCTTTCCGTCGTCGTTGCTCCAGTTCCATGTGTAGGATGCTGGCAAGCCGTTGCTCCTCCAATTCGCATAGTGCTGCTAGCCGCATTTCCTCCGACTCCTTTTCATTCAGCCGTTCCCGTAGTTGGATCCGTAAGCTTGGTACCTGAAATTCCACCGGCATGACCGCCTCTAAGCCGAACGCTAACCGGAACGGCGTTGTCCGGATACTTGTTTTGTATGCCGTTCGGTACGCCCATAGCGTGCTATGGAGCTTTGTATCCCAGTCCGTCCGGTTTTCATTGACGATTTTGCGGAGAATGTTCTGGAGCGTTTTGTTGGTTGACTCTGCTAACCCGTTTGCTTGTGGGTAGTACGGTGTGCTCCGTTTATGGACCACGGCATAGAACGTTGTTAAGCTTTCAACTACCTGGCCGAGAAAGTGCCCTCCTTGGTCGCTGATTAATTCAATCGGACATCCATATCGGCACCAAATGTTCTCGTACAGGAATTTTGCTGTGGATGACGCGGTGTTGTCTCTCAAGGCCTTAGCCTCCACCCATTTAGTGCAATAATCTGTTGCCACGATGACATAACGATTACCCGTTCTCATTGTCGGTGGCTTGAACGGTCCGACAAAATCCAACCCCCACTTCTGGAATGGCTCTAGTGGAAGTACCGGTTGGTGTGGCATCCGTGCTTGCTCCGTAGGCTGGCCCATTCGTTGGCATAGGTCACATTCCTTAGCATACTTGACGGCGTCTTTTAACGTCGTGGGCCACCATAAGCCGCTCTGCCATACTTTCCTTGCCGTTGCTTCCCCGGCATAGTGTCCTCCGGCAACCCCACAGTGTGCTTCCCGTAAGATTACTTGTTTCTCGTCACTACGGACTGCCCGTCTCCATATTCCATCTGCTCCCTTGTGCTAGAGAGTGTCCCGTAACAGACAGAAATTGCGGCTCTGCACCGCCAGTCGTTTCCTCTCGTCCCGGTTCATTTCCTCCGGTGGCAGGCCCGTGCTTAGGAACTGGTGCATGTTTGTCAGCCACCTATCTTCTGATGCCACCGTGTCGTCCGCTGCCGTTTCCGGGGTGATACGGAATAACTCTGCGTCCGGGAATTCATCCGATACTCCGTCGCCTGATTCTCCGGACTCTAACCGGCTCAGGTAGTCTGCTACGGCATGCTGGATACCGGGTCGGTGGAAGATCTCGAATTCGAACTCCTGCAACAGCAAGGTCCAACGGGCCAACTTACCGGTCAGGGACGCCTTGGACACTAAGTACAGGAGCGCCGAGTGATCCACATGAAAGGAGAACTTCCTTCCCAATAGGTAATGACGAAACTTTGTGACACTGTAGATCATGCCCAGGGCCTCCCGTTCCGTAGTCGAATAGTTCTTCTCCGCTTGGGACAGCTTCCGGCTGGCGTAATATACCGGCCGGTACCATTTGGGCTCCGTAAGTTGCATTAAGGCGCTGCCGATAGCGATGTCGGAAGCGTCAACGAACACATGAAATTCCTTGCTCCAATCCGGAGGCTGCACGACGGGTGCTTGCGACAAAAGTACCTTCAGGGCGTTGTATGCCTTATCCTCCGTATTCGTCCATTGGAACGGTGTCCGATGTACCGCGGTGTGTAATGGTGTAGCCAAGTCAGCCAAGTGACGGAGCATCCGGCTGTGCCACTGGATCTGTCCTAAGAATCGGGTTAGTGCTTTGGCTGTTTTCGGCGCCGGTGCCCCTAGTATCGCGTTTACTTTGTCCGGGTCGACCACAATGCCCTCCTTACTTACAATGTGTCCCAGTAAGATTCCACTTGAAACCCCAAAGATGCATTTCGCTGGGTTTAAGCTTAGCCGGTATAACCTACACTTTTCAAGGCATAACCGTAGGTGCTGCAAATGGTCTTTTTCCCGGCTATAGACTGCAAAGTCATCCAGGAAAACCTGCATGAAGGCTGGAATGTATTCGCCGAAGATCTCCATGATGATTCGCTGGAAAGTTGCTGGTGCCGTTTTTAGTCCGAACATCATTACTACGGCAACAAACACCCCCCATTCGGTGACGAACGCTGTCTTCTCCTGGTCGTCAGGGTGCATCCGGATTTGATTGTATCCGCTGAACCCGTCTAAAAAGCTATAAACTTCATGGCCGGCGACGGCATCCAGTACTCCATCCGTGAACGGAAGAGGGAATGCATCCGTAATTGTGGCTGCATTTAGTTTCTTGTAATCTACACATACGCGGATTTTACCGTTCTTCTTTGGGACGACGACGATGGGGCTCAGCCACGTCGCTTTCTTTACCGGCTGGATGAAGCCCACTCTTAGGAGTTTGTCGATTTCCTCCTTCAGTTTGGCGGCGTAGTTGGGGTTCATTCGGTAATGTCTTTGCGCCACTGGTTTCGCGTCCTTGCCTAAGTGGATCTGATGCTGATATAATTGAGGGTCCAGCCCTCGCATGTCTTCGTATGACCAGGCGAATACGTCGCGAAACTCCGTGAGAAGTTTGATCATCCCCGCTTTATCTTCCGGCTTCATCTCTTTGGCGATGTGTACCGGCTTTGATTCGTCCTTGCTTCCTAGGTTCACTTCGTCGAGCTGGGATGTTTTTACCCGTTGGGAAACGGCCATTTCCCGTTCCAACGCTTCCTGTGCTTGCCGTAATTCCCGAATCGAATCTTTGTCTGGTTCGGCTTCGGTGTCGTCCCGCTGTGGCAAGTATGGTGCTACGGCTTCAGCCACGTCAATCTCGAAGAGTGGTACGATCTTCGGGTGTTCCTCCAAGTACTGGGCTTCTTCGTCGTCTGCTAACCCTTCAAGCATGTTCACGCATTCCGCATACAGCGGTGTGCATTCCTTACCGTTGCTCATCCGTGGTTGTGTCGGTACCCGGACCTTGGCTTTTCCGCGCCGGAAGGTAATCATATTTTTCCGCCAATTTTGCTTGATGTGTGCTGTTTTCAACCATGGTCTGCCCAGCAACAGTGGGTACGCGCCTTGCGCCTGTAGCTGCAGCACGACAGCCGAGATGTGAAATGTGTGACCTCCTATGGTGACTTCCAATTTCCGTATTAAGCCCGTTGGCCGTACAGAGCTCGTATCCGCCATCCGTAGCCAGAACGGACATGGCTCCCATTCATGTATACCCAAGGCATCACACGTGTAGAGGCTTATTACGTTCACCCCGGAACCTCCATCGATTACTGTGCCGGGAAGTTCGTGCCCTTTGACAATAGCTGTAATCACCGGACTACTAGTGTCCACCACCGTCGGTCCCTCCTCCGGATTCGAGAAGAGGACTGGTGCCGGTGGGGCTACACCATCTGTCATGACCGTTTTTAGTCCTTCCGTAAATCGCGGCACAAGCTGCAAGAGTCTTCCTAATGGCAACGTGATCAGACATTCTTGCAGTGCTTGCCATGTCTCGTTTTCTACGTGGCTACCGCCGGCACTCCCTATGGTATTCGCCTTTTGCCGTTCTGCGTCCGCGACGTTCCTTTCATTGGCTTCCTTCACCCATTCCGTCGCCTGTTTTCGTATGGCCTCTTGTGTTTCCCACTCTTTGGCCATGCCTTTCGACCGTGTGGTTACTTGCTGTAAATCCGCCACTTCCGGAACCACCATATTAACTGCTGGTCGTTTATCGTAGCTCTTTGCCGGGCACTGGTTACTGTAGTGGCCTTCCTGCCTGCAGTAGTAGCAGTACTCTTTACGGGTATTGCTGGATTCAGCATTGCTGGTAGCCGGAGTCGGTCCCGTAGTGAGTGGTGCATTCTGTGCCGGTTGGCTCCTTGGGGTTCCATGTTCCGGGTCCCTAGGGTGACCACCTTTCTTGAAATTACATTTCTTATTATTCTTATTTTTATTTCGGTAGTCCTGTCGTGGTGGATCGTAAAATCGGCCGTAGTCCTCCTGGTGCCTTCGGTAACCAGGGGAATGGTCTCTGTCGTATTGCTCGTGTCGTCTGTTGGACTCCCGATAACGGTCCGATCGCTCATACCGGTCGTAGTTATCATGCCGATCCCCGTACCGGCCATCATTCTCTTGTCTGTCTCCGTACCGGACATCCTGTGCCGGTCGGTACCGGTTCATTCTTTGCCAACGATCTTCATCTTCGTCTCGGCTGCTTCTTGGCTCGATCCGTCGGACGGGTGGTGCTTGTCGGTCTAGCAGGTTATACTCGCACCGGTCCGTTGTATGACTCTTGGATTGACAAATCACACACTGGGTTCGCATGGTGCACTCCACTGCCGAGTGTCCGGCATTCAAGCAGATTGTGCATTGAATTGCCTGCCGGAACCGGAGATCTTCATCGGTGGGTAACGCCCGTTGCAGTGCTCCCAGTGTAAGCCATGAGCTTGACTTTTCCATTTCTCTGACCCGGTCAATGACCTGGTCAATGGTGCTTCCTCGAAAGTCGATCACCGTACACACCGTGCGTAACGGTTCCCGGAGTGCGTTTAAAAATATCGTCCGTAATTCCTCCTCCGGGGGTGCACGGGCAAGCTGGCTATGCATTCGTTGGAAACGGATGACGAATTGGGGAATGCTTTCCCCTGCCTCCTATCGGATCGTATAAAACAGGCCCACCATTATCGTCTGGTCGACCTCCTTGTGGAAAAAATGCAAGAATTTTGCTTTTAATTCTGCAAAGGTTGTGATGGTCGCCGGGTCCTGCGTCCGCCGCCATCGTGCCGCTGGTCCTTCCAACGTGACCCCGAATTCCTCTATCTTCGAGCGTTCTTCTTCCTCCGGTGTCAATCGCTGGGACGCGTGATTTGCTTCCCATGTCTGCTCGAAGGCATGAACATGCGCTTCCGCGTCCGGATCATCGCGATACTTTGAGTATTGGAACGGCATGTCGTCGTCCAGTATTAGGCCGCGGTTTAGTGGCGTTTGTTGATATCTTTCTGGTTTTCTCTCCGGTTCCACTTCCGGTTCTTTATCCGGTTCTTTTTCCGGTTCTTCTTCCGGTTCTTTTTCCGGTTCTTTCACCGGCTCTTCTTCCGGTTCCTTCACCGGCTCTTCTTCCGGTACCTTCGCCGGCTCTTTCGTTGGTGTCGGTGGCTTTGCTTCTTCCACTTCCGGTGTTGGTGGGTTGACGGCTTCCGTTTGCGGTTCCGGATAGCCCTGGTCGAACGGTTCCGGTTCTGGAGTCGGCACGGTATCCGACCTGTCGTCCTCCGGGCCGCCGGGGGTATCGTTGCTGCTCCGGTAGTTCGTGTGCACGCTGTATCCCCCTTCGGAATCCGATTCGTAGGCTGAAAAGGCTTCTGCCTCGTTTTCTCCGCTTGCCAGCGCCTCGAGGAGGCGTTCGGTTTCCCGGAGACTACTTAGACTGCTTCCGTCGTCCTGGTCGCGAGTTTGCTGTAACCGAAGAGATTCCTCCGCGACTCTCCGGATCACGTTGGAGAACGAACGATCCGAGAGAATTTCGTGCGCTGCTTGCTGGAAAGTCTCACGCCGTCTTTGCCGTTCGGCGAGGCGTCGAGCTCGGTCTGTAACCAGGTCGTGCGTTGGTCTAGTCATCCATTAAGCCGCCGTTCGCTGCGAGAAAGCAGGAATCGTGGTCGCCAAAACTGTGTTGTTCTTTGACTGGACAAGGCCTAACACAAGGTGTCACGGAGACACTTCACCAAAGGGTGATTACGGCATAGGATTATGACTCAACGATTACACCGACTTAAGTAGGTTACACGATTAGAGCGCTTTTGTTAATTACACGCGTAAGATATAACAGTAATTACAGAACGGAAATCAACACAGAAGTATAAACACCATACGCTCTATTAATTATCCGCTGCGATTACAATGGGGTTCAGGCCTTTAAATAGGTTTCCGGCCCGTAGTACAAGACGGTGCCTATCGCACCTCTTCGGGATCCGTCCGGATCTGGAACGGCTTACCGTTTCCAGTCCGTCCGTCCACACTATGCTTATTTACAACCATACTTAATTAATTCCTTCACTCCGTATTTTGGACTCCTTGCCGGCCGGTAACACACAGCTTCCGGTTGTGGTCATCTATGAACGTCATGAAGTATTGCGATCCGGCATGTGACTTCGTGTCCACTTGACACACATCAGTATGCACCAACTCCAGTGGTGCATTACGTCTCATCGGTGGCCTTGAGTGGAAGGAGGTCCGGTTTTGTTTACCAGCCAGACAATCAATGCACTTCTCCAAGTGCGCGTTCTTCACAGGGATGAGGTTGTCATCTGCAAGCCTCTTCATCCCCTTCTCACTCATGTGACACAGCCTCTTGTGCCACAACTCACCGACAGTGTCGGAAGCCACGTTCACTTCTTCGGGGCATAACTGGGAATTCATCAGGTACAACGTGTTGACCTTCCGGGCCCGAGCCACTATCATGACTCCGTTCCGGATGCTACCCGTGTAGCCTTCATCATCTAGCCGACCGACTGATAATAGGTTCAGTCGAACCTTCGGAACGTGTTGGACATCCTTCAACAACAGCCTCCATCTGGTTGGTGTTGTCAACCACACATGTCCTATGCCAACAATTCGGCATGTACCTTCATTCCCCATCCGGACATAGCCATGATCACCGGTTTTGTAGGATGAGAAGCATTTCCGGTCCGGGGTAAGGTGGAATGACGCTCCGGAATTGACAACCCATGTTGTCTCATCGCCGGCAAGGTTCAACTCACTCTCCTTGGTGATGAGCATCAACTCTTCTTCACTTGACGCGATTGCCGTCATTCCCTTCCAGTCCGCCCCCCTCCGGTCTTTATCGTTCCGGTCCAGTGTTCGCTTCGAATCGGTACCATCAGTTTCCTTGTCTTTTCGGAAATGCCGACAGTTCTTCTGGAAGTGTCCCGGCTTGCCACAATAGAAGCAAGTAGGCCTCCCCCTTGACTTTGACCGTGTCCCCGACTTTTCCCGGTTCTGGGAACTACGGTTCCTTTGCCTTCCGTGTTCCGATTCTGTAAGGAGCGCTTTGGAGTCGGAGCTCGTATCCTTATCTTTCCGACACGCCTCCTCATCTAGCAAGCTCGACTTCACTCTTGCTAGGGATAACTGTTTCCCTTCTGGCCCGACGTTGCCCAAAGTGACGACCAACGTCTCCTAGCTATCTGGAAGGGAACCGAGCAGGAGTAGTGCTAGTACCTCATCGGCGAGAGGTACTTCTAATGATGTTGCCTGGTGTATCAGTCCCTGGAAGGCATTCATGTGCTCCACCATGCTGGAGCCATCTTGGTACCGGAGTCTTACTAACTTCCGAAATACCGAAACTTGATTAACAACATTTTTGTTCTGAAACATGATGCTGATCTTCTCCCAGAGCTCATGAGCCTTGCTCTCTTCATTGAAGTTGTTGTATAGACTCATGTCGATGAAGCACCGTATGGACGCCGTTGTCTTCATGTGCATCACCTCCCATATTGTGGCATCGATCTTGTCCGGAATCTTGTCCCCGAACTGAACTGGCAACCAAAGATCTTTAACCATGAGCATGTCCCTCATCTTTGACTTCCACACTAAATAGTTGGAGCCGGTGAGCTTGAACATGCCTCCCAACGAATCGTCCATTTTTCTGTGTCGTTTCGCTCTGATACCAGTTTGTAGTTAAAATCGTTGCCGGCTACAACCGGTTTGCATGTGCGGAATAATAGTCAATCTAATGGAGAGGAAAATCAGAATACAAAAACTGAGAATGACACAAGTTTTAACGTGGAAACCTGAATTGGGAAAAAAACCACATGGAGTCCACAAACTCCGAAACAGAACACTATGAGAGAAAGAAATACAATCAGAGATCTCAGAGGCAATGGTTCTTCTTACTTCCCATCCGGAGGGACCTGCTTGCTAACAGAAGGTTACTTGGAGCATGCGCATTTTATCATATCTGGATTCCGCACTACGCTCATGTCGCCGAACCGTTATATGGATTACTAAAGAAAAGAATGAAGTTCGAATGGCGAGACGAGCACAGAAATGCGATGCGAAGATTGAAGAAACTACTTCTTGAAGCTCCGACACTAAGGAAGGCCGACTATGCCGAAGGGAAGCTAATTTACGTGACCGTAGATACGAGCCCAACTGGAATCGGGTGGGTCATCAATCAAGAAGGAGAAGATAATGCGCGATATGCCGTCCGGTTCGGAGCAAAGATTCTCAGCGAACAACAACAAAGATATGCCCATGTCAAGCGGGAACTTTGGGGTATTGTGTCGGTAGTGAAGATGGACAAAGATTACCTGATCGGGTCAGAAGTGATAATAGAGACAGATTGTCTCCCAATTCTTGGAATTGTCTCGGGATGTGCGACCCTAGATCTTGCTATGCTAAGGTGGATCGCCTACATCAAGTCTTTAAACCCAGAGATCCACCACATTGCAAGGAAGAAAAACGCCATGGATGACATGCTGTCGATGGTAGGATTTGAAAATGGAAGTGACATGGTTTTGGACGATGAAGATGTTGCCCTCGACTTCTTCAAGATGGCTCGATTATCGGCGGAAGACTAGGACACGCAAGCTCTCCACGCCTTCAACGAAAACAAGTATGAAGGAGAGTGGTTACTAATCGGTAGATTCCTAAGAACATTGACGGCAGATGCTTCGTTGACAAAGGAGGAGGCCCTACGAATCCGGAACAAAGCTTACTGATACTTCTTGAAGGGAGGATTCCTTTGGCGACATCCAAAAAGAAGGACAGGAATACCACATCGAGTGGTGGTGAAGAAAGAAGAGCAAGAGACGCTGATGACCGAATTCCACGAGAGTGCTTGGGCAGGTCATAGAGGAAGATGGGCGATGTTCGAAAAGTTGAAGGAGGAGTACTGGTGGTCAAGCATGTACAAAAGATGTACTCCATTTCGTGTCCACATGCGAAACTTGCCAAATATATTCAAATATACGTCATCGTGATGAGTTACAGTCGACATACCCACTCACCATACACTTCAAATGGATGGTGGATCTGGTCTCGATGCCAATGGGAGTGGGACAAATGTAGTACTTAGTGCTGGCAAGGGAAGACTTGACAAATCAAGTGGAAGGACGAGCCTTCACAAATAAGAAGACTTCAGCCATTTGCAAATTTCTACTTGAAGAGGTTGTTTGCCGATACGGATGTGTGGGGAAGATAGTGGCCGACCGAGGGGAGTTGGATGCGCACAAAGCAACGAAGCTCTTTGAACGACTAGGCGTGAAGCTCTCCCTCACGGCTGCCTACAATCCGGAAGTGAATGGGAAGATCGAGCGAGGGCATGGACCTATCGTCCAAGCCATCGTACGGGCATGCGACGGTCGAGTTGGGAATTGGCCATGACTATTACCCTATACCTTGTGGGCCGACAGAACGACACACAACTCGGTGATAGGGTATATGCCGACGGAGCTTATGTATGGACAAAAGCCGGTAATGCCCATCGAAAGGACGATCACCTCATGGGTAGCGATACCATGGGAGAACGAGATGAGCCGAGAAGAGTTATTAGCGGCGCGGATAAGGCAACTTGAAAGAAGACTTGAAGATCTAGAAAAAGTGTGAAAGATGATGGAGGCAGCCCGAGTAAATAACAAAGTTTGGTTCGACAACACGCATCGACTTCGTCCCAAGAAGATTGAAGAAGGAGATTGGGTTTTGGTTTACGACAACAACCTTGATAATCAACACAGTACAACAAGAAAGTTTGCAAGAAGATGGTTCGGGCCGTATGTGGTGACAAGTGCCAACGATAATGCCACATACCACCTTGCGGAGCTAGACGGATCAAGGTTGGCCGTACCCATTGGGAGAAAAAGAGTAAAGATTTTCAAGAAAAGACAAGACGAGGATCCTGACCTTGATCACCTCGATGATGAACATAATGGGGCGGATGTAAATGAAGACATAGAGAAATCTGATTGATCATCTTAGCCGAAATCTCACTTTCTCTCTTCTTGGCATGTACCGGAGGACGTGTGGTTTGGTGGGGGTGGATGTCGTGAAGATTTTCGGCAATGGTGTGAAAATCACATAAAACGTACAAAATTGAGTATGAACCACATAAAACAATAATAGTGAAGATAACATTTTAAATAAGTTTAATATCTAAGTACAAAATGATGGAGGTCTTCGAGAGCTTTCGAATGCACTTTATTACACGAGAAACGAACAACTAGATGTCAAGATATGAGGGTATAATGTTTGTGAAAGGAAAAGAGAAAACTGTGGGATATCCCACATAGGCACGACAAATACGACTCTCATCATATATAAGGTAGAGCAAATGCTATTAACTTTGTGTCTATGTGTGGAGTGGAGGTGGCCTAACCACTTGTAATGGTTTTGGCCGACCAAAACCGGACCGACGATGGAGCCGGTGATCCGGCGGAACCGACATCCGACGGAGCCGGCGAGCCGGTGGAACCGACATCTGGCGGCGCACCGGCATCCGGCGCCGGCAGCCATTGGTAACCGGCAGCATCCGGCGAATCGGCCAAAAACCGGCATTCGACGAACCGACGACTAGATAAATAAATATATAAATGTATATACATATACAAGGAGGACAAGTAAGGATTCAAACCTTGCACCTCCAAGTTAGGAGTCAATTGGCTTACCACTAAGCCAAAATATTTAGCTGAAATTATATTTCTATCATCATACTTTTACATATAAATTCTTATGCATGAGGGCTAAAATGAGTGACATGGTTATCATGCACCACATATAATACACGAGCGCCAAATGGCAAACATGCATCATATGCATGGGGGCATCTATAAAAGGATGGATGACAATGTATTATGGATCCATGTATGAACGAAGAAATTAATGAGAAGAAAATTCATTGATGATATATCCTGTTTCTTAAATCAAGAGTTAAAATCTTAATCTCAATATCTCTCTCTTGGCCATATCAATCTTTCTCAATCTAAGTCAAGCGTTTAATCTTAATCTCTTTCTCTCTCTCAATCTATCCTAAATACTTTCTCGCTAAGGTTGGTGCGAACTTTGATCCTTCCGGTCCAAAACCCCGGCGGTTCCGCCTCGCGATCCGCACCTAGTGACGGATCTTCACGACAACGCTCGTTGGGACTATATCCTAGCCAATCGAGTAAATAATAGAGCTTGTTGCGAACAATCTTGGAATAGAGGATGGTGGCAACCTCGTACTCAGGTCCATCTTCAAGTTCGATCGGGGGTGGAAGTTGTGGAATACATCCTGGGATGGTGCTATCTTGATAGGGTTCGAGGAGAGAACTATGAAACACCGGATATATGTGAAGTTGCGGGGGTAGATCAAGACAAAAAGAGACATCATTAATCTTTCTGATAATATGGAAAGGACCTAATTTCCGATAATCCAACTTCTTGCATGGGCGAGTAATCTTGATGTGTCGTCGTAGTAGCCATACCCGATCTCCAATGTTAAAACTGGATGGAAGCCGATGACGATCCACGTAAACCTTGTGTGTTTGTTGAGCTTGTTGTAGATGAGTAGATCAATCTACTTGTATCTTGCGTAATCGCTCCAAACGATCCTCTACGCAAGGATTTGTGGGTAACTCTAGGGTTTCAAATACACACCACCGGGGGTGACAACCCGTATAAGCATAAAATGGCGTAACTTTAGTCGATGAGTGGACAGAGTTATTATAGGCAAATTTGGCGTAGTGGAGAATATCCGCCCAGTCATCCTGATGATAGCTTAGAAAGCACCGAAGATATTGCTCCAGCGTTTGATTTGTTCGTTATGCTTGGCCGTCGGTTTGCAGGTGGTAGCCGGAGGAGAGGTTATACGTGACCTTGAGCATTTTAAAAAGGTGCTTCCAGAATTTCGAGACGAACTGGGGTCCACGGTCGCTGATGATATTATCGGGAAGGCCATGATGCCGACATACTTCACGCATGACAGTTTCAACAATTTCTTCACTAGAGATTTCCTTAGTACATGGCAAGAAATGAGCCATCTTCATATATCGATCTACTACTGTTAAAATCACATTGAATCCCTTAGAGACTGGAAGATCTGTGATGAAATGTAGAGCAATGGATTGCCACGGCTTGCTTGGAATTGGTAATGGTTCTAATAAACCATATGGATGATGCCTTGGCATTTTTTCTCTGCAACATGTATCACAAGTCCGAACAAAATCTTCTACAAATTGTCGCATACAGGGCCACCAGAATGATCGTTGTACTAAATCTAATGTCTTAGTACTACCAAAATGCGCAGTTGTATATGTGTCATGACAGTTTTGGACTACTCGAAGGCGGTAAGAACCATTAGGAACATACAAGAGTTTCTTAAAGAATAGTAATCCATCATGACATTTGAATTGTCGATAGTTCGTACCTGGTTGTTGCGACTGTGAACAAGATGCCCGAGAGGGATCAATTTGTGCAAGAATGTCTTGGGCGAAAGCATCTGTCTTCAAGTTCTCACGTATGGTATTGATAACGTGGGAATCCAAGGGCATGCCGAAGACCTGTGTTGCTTGAAGCAAGATTACTTGCTTTTGGTTATCGAAAGCTGGCTCGTCGGGATGCGGTGCTAGATACGAACGCCATGATAATGTTGTTGGGAGACAGGTCCCTCCGGATGGGAAGGGAGAAGAACAGTGCCGAAACGGTATGAGGAGTACCCGGCTACGGAGAGCCGGATGATACAGGCCCGGTGTGAACCGGATGAGTAGTACCCGACTACGGAGAGCCGGATGATACAGGCCCGGTGTGAACCGGATGAGGAGTACCCGGCTACGGAGAGCCGGATGGTGCAGAACCGGAGGAAGAGACATATTCGTAAATATGTTTAGAGCCCATCGAGGCTATATTTGTAAATAGCCGAAAAGTCATATTAGTATAAATATGACTTAGGGCAAACTTTTAGTTGTTGTTGTCATTCTTTTTGTTGGTGCAAGAAGAAGGGAGAGTATATAACTATACAGAGAGAGAGAGAGAGTACGAGGTCGTTGCCTCTATTGTAACCGCCGCCTGTGGCGAAGATCGTGAGTCCGAGGTCGTTGCCTCCGTGAACTCACTGTTTTGTACATTCTTACATAGTGACAGTTTGTAGCCTGTGGGCTGCCGTGGTTTTTCCCCTAGTTTGGGGTTTTCCACGTAAACCTCCTGTGTATTTGTCTTCCTCTTTGTGTCGTGTTCTATTTCCCATTTTTTGTGTATAAAAATAATCTCGGTTGTGGCCGAGCGTAGTGCATAAGGAACGTCCAGTTCCCGTCAAATGCATCTGCCTTCCCTTGGTGCTTCCCCGGACGATATGTAATTTTGAAGTCAAAATGCGTGAGGAATTGGGCCCACCGAGCTTGAAATCAATTTAGCACACGAGCACTCTGAAAGTAGGCAAGGTTTTTGTGATCACTAAATACGGTGACTTGATGAGAGGATCCATCTAGAAAATGCCTCCATTGCATAAAAGAGTCCACTATTGCTAATAGCTCCTTATCATGAATTTCATAGTTGATTTCGGCAGCGTCAAACTTGTGTGAGTGGAAAGCCATAGGATGTAGCTTTTCATCATTACCTTGTTGTGACAGAATGCTACCCAATGCGAAATCCAATGTGTTCGCTTCCATGATGAATGGTTTTTCCGGATCAATGTGAGCTAGAATAGGAGCCGATGTAAATGTCTTCTTAAGATTCTCAAAAGCCATGTCTGCTTCTTCAGACCAAACGAACAATTGTCCCTTCTTAGTAAGTTGTGTGAGAGGCAGAACAAGCTTTGAGTAATCCTATATAAACTTGCGATAAAAATTGGTAACGCCTAAAAAGCATTGCACATCTCGCAACGAACGTGGAGTTTGCCACTCCACCATTTTGACCTTAGCTGGATCAATGGAGATGCCTTCCAAGGAGATGACATAGCCTAAAAATTCCACCTGGTTGCACCCGAAACTACATTTTTCCAGCTTTGCATAAGACCATGTTCTCGAAGTCATTTTAGTACTAACAGTACATGAGAATCATGCTCTTCTCGGGTCTTCGAATAAACCAATAGATCATCCAAATAGATGATCAAACAAACATCCAAGAGATCTCAGAATATATCATTTGTCATGTGCTAGAAGACTAATGGTGCATTAGTGAGGCCGAACAGCATGACCGTATACTCAAAGTGCCCATATCTGGTGTGAAAGGCGGTCTTCCATTCATCTCCTGTTTTGATCCGTACAAGGTTATATGCTCCCCTCCCCGTAAGTCGATCTTCATGAAGAACCTTGCACCATTGATCCGTTCTAAAAGACTTGAGATAAGGAGAAGTGCATACCTATTTCTAATGGTGACCTTATTCAAGACACAATAATCTACAATGAGATGAAGTGATCCATCCTTTTTCTTGACGAAGAAAATGGGTGCGCTGGCTGGAGATTTCGAATGCCGAATGAAACCATTTTCCAAATTCTCCTCTATACAGGCTCGAAGGACTTCTAGCTCAGTTGGTGACAAATTGTAGATCGGTCCCGATGGTGGCTCTTTTCCCGGTTGTAAATCGATGGGGCAATCATACGGTCAATGGTGAGGAAGCGTATTGGCTTGTACTTTATCGAACACATCGGCATAATGATGATACTTCTTTAGAAGTTGAACAGTGGACTCCTCTTTAGTGGTGTCGGAGGGTTTTACTGATATTGCAAAGAGAAACATTTCTTCCTTCTGTCCTTCTTCCCGTAACTGATGTAGCGAAATGGTTGCAATCTTATGAGTAGATTCTCGGGCTTGTCGATACTGGATTTCTCTTGTTCTCCGATCTATGTCCGGGTTACGTAATTCGAACCATGGTAATCCTAAAACAATGGGATGTTCTAGGATACTAATTATATTAAATGATACTACAAACGCTAGATTATCTAGGACAATATTAACGGGCTCTAACTCTTCTATGATATTTTCGAAAGCAATGGGACGACCATCAATGACTACTACAGAGGCTGGACACGGGAGTTTTCTGAGAGATATCTAATGAGTTTGGGGAAAATTCCTATCCATGAAGCAAGAATTAGCTCCGGAATCTAGAAGTGCTAAGACATGTACTAGAGGGGTACTTTTAGTACTAACTATTACTTGGGCTACGAACACATTACTAACTTGCTTAGAGGGAATGGAACCACTAATGGGTTGCACAGATCTAGGGTTGTCCAACTAAATGGCTCCAATTTTGGCTAGACTTAGTCATTTAACTCTTCTTCTAACTGACTAAGGAAATCAAATTTGTTCGCTAGATTTGGGCTATTAGTACTATTAGGACTATCAAATATTCCTACTGAAATAGACTCGGGTTTAGTACAATTAGAACTAGCAACTATTTGGTTTAACTATCTTCTTGGCCTATGGCACTCGGATGGTTGGAACAACAAATGGGTGCTCATGTAGATTCAACATATGGTACCGCAATAAGTGTGAAAATGAAAAGACAATGGAAAGATGCCATGATATGGAGCTCGGGCAAGGTGAATGAGCAAGGCATATGCTATATAAATGTGAAATTTAGGAAGCTACCTCGAATGATCATGGAATTCATGGTATACCACCTTGAAATGGTGACACTAGAAGAGGATAATCTCCAAGATATGATCTTAGCAAACCTAGTGGAAGCCGAAAATGCATTGGTTGGGCCACTAAAGAGGCATGGTATATGCTGAAATGAATCTTAGCTTTGCTAACATGGAATATACAAGGAATTGGTGGCAACCAATTCCACATGAGGAAGAATGTATTAGCTGCTGAAATTCAGCGATGCACTGAGGCAATAGTGCCTGATGTTATCATGGTGCAAGAGCATCATCTAGATAGGGATAAGATCAACAAAATTGGAAACATCTGCCCTGGGAGTTGGACCAATACATGGTCGGTAGCTACGGGGGACAGACAAATTCATGGGGAAGTACTCATAGCAATGAAATCTAAATATAATGCAACATTCACAGGCAAAGGATGTTTAGTAGAGGGTCGGGTTGTCTATATAAGGATAAAACACAAATATGGGCACTTGGGCATACTAAACATATATGCCCCAAATTTTGATATTGAAAGGAAGGAATTCCGGTTGCAACTAGTGGACAAGAAACTGGTTGTAGATTTGTGGATCATTGGAGGAGATTTTAATATGGTGGAGCAACAAGAAGATAGAAGCGGAAATGCAAATGGCACAGTGCAAGGGGCGGAAAAAGATGCATGGGATAAGTTTTGTTTAGCATATAATGTGATAGACTGTTGGAATGCATCTAAGTTTTAGATGCAAAAAGAAAAATCTCTTCTATACTCTAGAGTAGGAGGAAGCGTTCATTGGAGGACAATGTCCAAGTTGGATAGGTGGTATTTGGACCCTCGGCTCATAGATAAGAAAGGCAAATGCATAATTTGTCTTGGAACGATGTAGATGTTCTCAGACCATGCACTAGTCCTGTTACATATAAAAGAAAGCAGTCGATGCAATCCACATAATGTGAAGGTGAGCAAGGAGTTGGTCATGGACAATAAATGGACTAATGATATAAGAAGACTTTGGTCTAATGTCAAATGGATGTATCATGATCCCGGTCATAGGCTGGCTAGGAAAATTGAGGAATGTGCATGTTTCTTTTAGAAGAAAGCAACTGAAATCAGAAAAGAGATGAAGGAGAAACTACAAAGAATGCAATGGACACTTGCTTCTATGCAACAACTAAGAGATTAATACCCGAATAATGTATGGATTGAGACCTGTTGAGAATCGAACTCAACTTCCCATATATGGGTTTCACACTAGCTCATGGACATTCCAGGCTAGTTTTGTAAATAGTAGAAAGGGCACTTGCCCTAGCTTAGTTGGTGTATAAACCAACTCATTGTAACTTAGTTGTTGTTTGATGTATTTACACATACACACACCTACGTTCACCTTCCGTTGCATTGCAATCACCACAAACTCCATTTCCTAACATGGTATCAAAGTGTGTGGTTGCCTAATCAAGCATTTTCGACTGTGTTGTGCTACACGCCGATGATCAATAGAATCGGCCCATCGACAGAGAAGAAATCACCATGAATACTCAAATGGGAAGCACTCTTCCTACCGAGAAGCTCGACAGAATGAACTCCGCATCTTTGGAACACAAGATGCATCAATATCTTGTCGGGCAAGGCTACTGGAGCTACATCGAAGGAGCTCATGAATCACACCCCAACCCAACACACGCCGACTATCCCGCTTGGGAGCAGGCTGTAAGCCGTGTGTTGTATTGTCTAGCATCATGTGTTCATGATCATATGCTTGGCTACATTCGAGAGGCAAAAATGCCAAAGTAGGCGTGGGAGAATCTCAAAAAGATTTTCGCAGCCAACACAACCGCACGCAAGCTCCAGCTTCATCAGGAGCTAAATAGCATCCAACAGAGGGACATGTCAATCTCAAGCTATACCTTGAAGATCAAGGAGCTATGTGACGCCCTTGGATCGATCAACGTTGTCATTGATGATGATGAATTGGTGCAGATATGCCCCGGAGGCTTAGCACCACGTTTCGGCGCGATTAGATCAACCATTCTTGCAAGGGAGAACCCTCCCTCCTTCTTCAACCTTCAATCGATATTGTTGGTCAAAGAGAATCACGCCCGATAGAGGAGCAATGCATCAGATGGTCATCTGCTCTACTCCTAGTCGGATAATAGAAGAGATTTTGGCCGTGGAAATAGAGGTCGTTTCGGACAAGGCCATAATGATCGGCGGAATCAAGGGCATAACTCCCACCAGTGGCAAGCGGACAAGAATGGGCCCAGAGAGCTTGGCAGAAGGGGGAGTCATAACGCCGGACCAAGAAATTGCCGAAACCTAGTCGAGTGCGGGTACTGCGGAAAACCCGACCACTACAAAGAAGAGTGCCAGAAGAAGAAATATGAGGCAGGCCAACAACTCACGAACTACGCCACGAACTCCGACTACGGAAACCGTGGCGGAATGTTCATAATGAAGCACGAAGCACACTCGATGTCTGCATTTGCAACAACCAGCGCCTTCACTCCTAATAATGTATGGTTTGTCGATTTAGGAGCTTCCAATCACATGACTTCCCATGAAGATTGGTTCCGGGAATTACGGAAGCCTGAACATCCCGGATATGTCGAAATAGGTGATGATACGACTCATCTGATACAACATATCGGGAATGTCCCATTCAGAAACGACGACGAACAGACCTACCTCAAGAATGTACTGCATGTTCCCACCATCACGAAAAATTTGGTCTCGGTCGGCCAGATTGTAGAACAAGGAATGAAGGTACACTTCAACAACGATGGGTGCTTCATTGAAAAAGGCGATCAAATCGTAGCTCATGGCAGACGAGAAGGCCATATGTTCATCCTCGAGTCAAGCTAAGTAAAGTCAGCTATGTACGCAAAAGGCCAAAAAGTTGAAACCGACTTAAAATTGTGGCACAAGAGAATCAGCCACATCAATCTCCAGAAGCTTCAGAACATGCAGACAAAAGGATTCGTAATTAGACTCCCGAACTTTACGGCAAAGGAGATCACGGGCGTGTGCAAAGCATGGCAATTCGGAAAACAACGTCGTCACCCATTCCCTAAGGAGCGGAATGTGAGCAAAGGAATCCTGGATGTCGTACATTTAGATGTGTGGGGACTAGCTTAGACAACAACATTTGGCAGACACCGATACTATGTCACGTTCATCGACGACTTCTCCAGGAACACCTGGATCTATCCGATGAAGCAGAAGAGTGAAGTGTTCAAGCACTTCCAGACATTCAAAGCCAAAGTCGAAAAAACTACGGGACGACATGTATGTTGTCTTTGATCAGATGGAGGCAAAGAATATTTTTCAGATGAGTTCTCGACGTATCTCCGCAAGGAAGGAATCCGATCAAAGTTCTCGTGTCGACATACACCTCAGCAAAACAACGTAGCTGAGAGTAAAAACCGCCACATAGTAGAAGTCGCACAAGCCATGATGAATGAGAAGAACCTGCCGAAATCATACTGGGCAGAAGCGGTGAATACGGCCGTATATCTCATGAATAGGTGCACAACCTCGGGAGTACACGATATAACTCCGGATGAGAAGTTCTTCGGAAAGAAGCCGGACTTGTCACATGTCCGCATTTTCGGTTCTATCGCCTACGTACATATTCCCGACGATACACGGCAAAAGCTTGACCCAAAGTCGGAGAAATGTATCCTCGTAGGATACTCACTTGAACATAAGGGGTACAAATGCTACAACCCATCTACCCGTAAGGTTCGAACAAGTCGAGACGTAGTCTTCGACGAATACGCATCCTGGTACGCACCAGAGAACACTACGACTCCAACCCTGCTTGACGCAAATGACACTGAAATAGAAATAGAAGCTGAGGATTGGCTCACACAGATGTTAGAAGACATCCCAATTATGACATGACTGAGTGGGCTATCAAAGCCGCCGAGCGATGAAAGCACATCTAGGTCGAGTCCGAAGCTGGAAAAAGGCAAGGCAAAAATGCAGGAGTATGAAGATCATTTCGATCTTGACAGTGAGTTCGATGGCCTTGATATCCACACAGATGGTGTGAAGAAACCCCTAGAATCTGCAAATGACAAGCCACGCCGATCCACACGCGAGAAGAACCTCGTAAATCGCTACGGCTACGACAAGTACATGGCGTATCATTACACATTCATGATGAAGGTAGCATCAGTACGGGAACCGGAAATGCGTTCCGAAGCCGCAAAGGATCCACGATGGGTCAACGCAATGGATGAGGAGATGGAAGCGTTATGCAAAAACGAGACATGGGATCTCGTTCCTCGCCCCCCAAACAAGAAACCAATTAGTTGCAGGTGGATTTATAAGGTGAAGCACAATGTTGATGGTTCCGTAAATCGCTTCAAAGCACGGCTCGTTGCAAAAAGCCACGCACAGACACACGGCGTAGACTACAAAGAAACCTTTGCCCCGGTGGCAAAGATGACGACAGTACGGACCGTAATCGTGCTAGCAGTAGCAAAAGGGTGGCACCTCCATCAGATGGACGTGAAAAATGCTTTCCTCCAAGGAGAGCTAGAAGAAGAGGTGTATATGTCACAACCACCCGGATTCGAATCATGTAATCATCCGCATGCCGTATGCCGACTCAAGAAGCCACTCTACGGCCTCAAACAAGCACCACGTGCTTGGCACTCGAAGATCATGCAATATCTTCACCAAATTGGATTTCGGATGTCAAAATCCGATACATCTCTATACATCCGGAATGAGTCGGATAGCCCGATAGTCATCATTCTATATGTGGATGACTTAGTTATTGGAGGAAAGAATCTCACCGAAATTAACGAAGTTAAATCACTTCTTTCCGGCAGATTCGAAATGAAGGACCTGCACGAACTTCATTACTTTCTAGGTATTGAAGTAATTCGGATACCAGTCAGGATCATGATCTCACAACGGCACTACATTCTCAACTTACTCTACAAGTTCGGCATGACAGAGTGCAAACTTGTGACTACCCCTCTTGAACGTAATCTCAAGATCGATGCTAGCTCTAGCACGGCCGCGAGCAAGTCGACTCAGTATCGTCAATTGATCGACAGTCTAATCTACCTAACCATTATGCGACCCGAGCTCAGTTATTCGGTCGGCCTACTTAGCCAATTCATGCAGAATCCAAGAAACCTTCACCTCGATTGCGCTAAGAGGATACTACAGTATGTCAGCACAACAGTGGATTATGGCATCTTGTATAAGTTGAATACGACCATTCGACTTGAAGGGTACACAGACGCGGAGTGGGCAGGATACAAAGCGGATAGACGATCCACATCTGGATTCGTCTTCTCCCTCTACAGTGGAGCGATCTCCTGGAGCAACAAGAAACAGCCGACAGTTGCACTATTGAGCACGGAAGCCGAATACAAGGGCGTGGCAGTCGCCACATGCAAAGCTATATGGCTTAAGCATATACTAAAAGATCTGGGCGTACCCATCAAAGATCCAATATGCTTGTACTGCGACAACATGAGTAGTATCTACCTCGCACGTAACCCCATATTTCATACACAGACTAAACACATCGAAGTGCACTACCACTTCATCTGCGAGCGCGTTTAGGCCAGAGAAATTGACCTCCAACACATCAACACGCACCTACAAGTCACTGATATCTTTACAAAGGCCTTAGGAATCGACAAGCTCGGGCAATTTGCATCCGATCTTGGTCTCACATCGTCCACATTGCCGAGCTTGAGAGGGAGTACGCAGACGCATCACGGATAGGCTACGCAATACACAACACAGCCGACTAGAAAAGTCGAAGTATGAACCGAACGACTTTCCGACAAATGGAAGTTGTGTTCGAAGGGGCGTGTTGAGAATCAAACTCAACTTCCCATAGATAGGTTTCACACTAGCTCATGGACATTCCAGGCTAGTTTTGTAAATAGTAGAAAGGGCGCTTGCCCTAGCTTAGTTGGTATATAAACCAACTCATTGTAACTTAGTTGTTGTTGGATGTATTTTGTTTTGTTAATATAATATACGCTTTTGTCTATCTCTGTCTCTTGAGCTCTCTCTCTCTCTCTCTCTCTCTCTCTCTCTCTCTCTCTCTCTCTCTCTCTCTCTCTCTCTCTGCTGTTACACATACACACACCTACGTTCACCTTCCGTTGCATTGCAATCACCACAAACTCCATTTCCTAACAAGACCTGACTAGAGGAGGCAAAATGCAAATTGGATATGTATAAGAAACTAAGGACTACTAATGCCTATCGTAGTAAAGCAATAAGTTGGATGAGGGTAGGAGACCGTGTTACGAAAGGTTTTTTTGAAGCTGTAAAATGTAAAGGCGTTGGGACCCAACCTTCATGTTTGAAAAAGACAGATGGCACAATGACCACGTGCACGGAGGAAATGCTTGAAATGGCCACGAGCTATTATATGCAATTACTAAATGTATGTAACGAGGAACATATTGAGAAGGATGCTTTTAGAAATATAATAAACAGGATACCGAAGAGAGTTTCGGCTCAGATGATGAACCGTCTAAATACCCCTATTTGTATATAGGAATTGTGGGATGCAAATTCAGATATGAACAAACAAAGTTGTGCAAGCATTGATGGACTCCCTATATATTTTTACATCAAATATTGGGATCTAATTAAGGATGACATGTTGGAAGGGATGCAATACATTATGGCTGAAGGTTTAATGCCTCCAACAATGTGTAGAGGAATAATTTATTTAATTCCCAAGGATGGGAAAGATCTAACTATGCTTGATAATTGGCGACCATTGATGATTCTCACTAATGCCTATAAGATCATGGCTAAAGTTGTAAGTAGTCAATTGAAAACGGACCTAGGGGACATATTACATACAATGCAAACTGGTTTCCTCGAAAACCGGAGCATTGTTGACAATGTGATAACTTCATGGGAGTATTCAGCATGGGTGGAGGAGCAAGGAGTGGACCTAGCAATAATGTTACTCGATTTCGAAAAAGCATATGACAGGATCTCATGGGAATTCCTAGAAGTAGTGATGGATGCCCTAGGCTTCGAGCAGCAATGGATCCTTGGATTGGCTGCCTTTTATAGGGATGCTTCCAGCCAAGTTTTAATGGCTGGAAGCTTGGAGAAGAGCTTTAAGATGACACGATTGGTACGCCAAGGATGCCCATTGGCCCCGTACCTATTCATTATTGCAGCAAAAGCTTTGCATTATCAGATTGGTGATAGTTATTGGCAAATACAAGGCCTTCGCCTACCCGAGGATGCAGAAATGATGCTTGATACAGAATATGTTGATGATACAACAACCTATGTTAAGGGCAATGCAAACAACTTGGACAGACAACAAAGTGCAATAAATGAGTTTTGTAGGGGATCAGGTGCAAAAATAAACTGGAATAAGTCAGTGGGCATTTGGATTAGCAATAAGCCTGTGGTAAATCGGGCTCCAGACCCTAATTTCAGATGGTTGAGGAGGAGAAGCTACTAGATACTTGGGTTTCAAAATCGGGATGGACATTGATCGCTCAGAACACTACAATCTACTTGTGGACAAAATAAAAGCGAAGTTAATATGGTGGAATGCAAGAAAACTATCCTTTGCAGCCAAGATTGTGATTGCAAATCAAGTTCTAATGGCCACAATATGGCATACTGCGGCATGTTGGATAATCGCACCCAAGTCGATGAAAGTGATAAAAAGGTTGATCAAAAATTTCTTATGGGGGGGCATAGGGGAAAAACATGCTTGTGCAAAGGTTGCATGGACTACACTCATAAAAGATAAAAGTGAAGGTGGGGTGGGACTAATAGATTGTGTGATGCAAACAAAGGCCTTGCTAGGAAAATTGGTGGTCAGGAGCTTGCAACCACCTGAAGCACCTTGGAAAATTCTTTGGCAACGCAAATGGAAGATGTGGTTGCCAAGACATGGTGGAAGTTGCACAAGTAGCGCTTTTTGGGGGTTTGTGCAAGAAATGTGACCCAAATACCGTGAATGTACACAGAGCATATGTGTTGTTGGAATTATGAAAGCATGGCAAGGAATAAGAAAGGGAATCGTTTGTAGGTGGAGAAATGATGCATATGCTCGAATGTACATGCCTATTGTTTGGAACCCACTAATTAGAGATGTGGATGGGCTGATGATAGGACAAAAAGCAGGCCTCAAATGGGCCAATTTAATCAATGCCCAAGGGAATACATTCGCATATTGGAAGAGATTTCTTGTAATGATGTGGGCACTCAAAAGGCTAGTAGAATATGGAGGATAAACAGGGGTAAATGCATGCTAATGAGGATTACAAATGCCTTTGCACGCAGTGGGAAAATCTTGGAAGATGCAGCCATAAGTCCCTCTGAAATGGAATGGACAAGACTTATCGATGTTGAAAATTATCTAATTGGAATTAAGGGAATGAAAGCCAGATCTAATGAGGCATGCTACTACAAAATAGAGCATAGAATGGTAATATGTGAGAAACCAGCCTATCAAACTAAAAGGCCGATTAGGTTGCTAGCAAAAAATGGAAAGGATATGATAGTTGACCCCGAGCCGAGTGAGCTCAAACCAACGACAATGTGTTGGCTGATAGAAGGGCATTCAAATAAGCTATCATGGGACCCCGCCATGTATTTCTGGAGAACTCAAGGTCAAAGTGATGGTGCCAAGTTGGTGCAATTTTTCAGGTACAACACGAAAATCGGGAGGCAAATTATACTAAAACAAGAACACAAAGATATTGCAGCTCCTAAATTTTGGATACAAGAGGGCATTAGTGAAAGGAGATTAGCTAAATTCTGGAAAATGATATGGCATGACAGCGGTGACTGCAAGATAATGATGTGCTTATGGCTTATTGTGCATAGAGCCTTGCCAGTAGGGGTGTGGGCTAAAGGCCCCAATGTAGACCCTAAATGTAGTGCCTGTGGACAACTATAAAGCATTTCCCATTGTCTTTGGGAATGTCATGAGGCTACAGTTGTATGGAGAAGGGCATTACGATTGCTTTGCCATGCCTCTAGCTCATTTACCCTCAATTGGGAACATGATTGTTGAAATTGTCTTGATGATGACGTAGAGAAATTTGATAGCACATGTACAACTATGTATAGAGGGGAGAATGGAACAATTCGATTGATCACTGGTAACAGTGCACCTAGACGTAATGCCCAGAAGCAGAAATTTGAAGATCTATGGATGTTGCTAGCACCCATTATCATATGGAACATTTGGACCGGAAGATGTACCAGGGTATTTTCAGCAAACAAACAGCCTCTAGTAGAATCTATTAAGCTAATATTGCACACATCAATAACTACATTGAGGGCCCAATATGAGCAGATTGATGGAATAGATGATGCTTTAGAATTAATGAGGCTGAATTTCAGAAAACGATGGTGTACTACACCGATGGCTGCAGAAATTGGAGTGGATATACGATGGCAATACGTAGTGCTGAGATGGATGTTCCCCCCTCCCATTAGATGATAGAGGGGCGTGAATGACATGAGAAACATGGAGAACAAACATGCGGGCTATTTAGTGTAAGATAAATAAGTGATGTAGCCCATATGGAAGTAGGTAATGTCTAAAGTTGTGTATTGTATGTCATTTTAACTAATGGAGTATATTCTTCTTTGGAAGAAAAAAAAAGTACCAAACACATGAAATTTTAGAGCTCTTGGAGCAAATGCAATTGGATGCTCATAGACCCTTACAAATTCATAATATAATTGTACATGTATTAGTGGTTACAAATTACAATTCATAGGCTATAGCATATAGTATAGGCTATCGCCACATCCCAAGAATTATGTGATTTCGGTGTGCTACTAAAGGTGCCTAAGCAACATGATTATATATCTTATACTAGTAGATATGGAGGATATAAATTTTTGGTTGCCTTTGGGAAATATCTTCTAGAAATTCAAAGGTCAAACCTAATACTGACAATGAAAGTATTGACAATGGATTAGAGTTGCACCTAATTTTTGATGTTAGATGAAAGTACTGACAATGGATTAGAGTCGCACCTCATTGTGTATATTACATATTTGCAATGTGGTGGTTGTGGGCCTAAGGAATTTGAATATATGGGTTTGTTGAAAATTCCCAATGGTAAAGGTAGAACTATATATGAAGTTTGAACATATATTAACCATATTAGGTGATCGATGCCTCAACATGAACAAGTTGATTAGATTAGCCACTGATGGTGCGTCATCAACAATTGATAGTGAAATTGGAACCGTAACATTAATGAAAAATGATATCCCAAATTTGGTTGGTGTACATTGTATTGCTCATAGAGAAGCATTGGTTATTTTCGATGTATCTAGAGATATCCGTGAGCTCATTCTTGTAGAAAAAATTGCAAATAAGGTATAAGCATGGGCTAACAATAGTACCAAACACATGAAATTTTAGAGATCTTGGAGCAAATGCAATTGGATGCTCATAGACCCTTAAAAATTCATAATATTCGTTGGTTGTCATGTGGTCAAGTCATGGAAACACTAGTGAGTATAATGCATGCAATACTTACTATTTGGAAGAAAGAGAACTTAAAAGAGTGGTATAATAAACCTTGTATCCATAATGTACAATTTTACTTTTGTATGATGGCTGAAACTTCAAAAAGAAAATTTGGATGTAACTTCAATTGGTGCAGAAATTGATATTACTATTTCTATTTTGCGGAGGTCTTTCTTGAGAAATGACACATTTGCTGATGGAGCAATGTATTTATCCAAATTCTTAAGATGTTCTTGTAAAGAATCGGATATGATTCTTGTGAAGCGGAAGAGATGTGAGTTATGTGTGTGTATGAGAGAGAGAGAGAGAGTGAGTGAGTGAGAGATACAAGGAATAATACACAAAGGATACGCAAGGTAAGAGTATATTAACAAAGGAAAAAGACTCAACTAAATACAAGGTGGGAGGAGGGTGCTTTATATAGTCACCCTCTCTCTTCATTAACTACAAGACTCATGGAGCATGGGGAATGTGAAAGCTCATATGTTCTGTGTCATAGAATATGATTCTATGACTCATACTAAATGCTAGAATAAAAAGAGGTGACCTAATGGTGACTCTTCACCGTTGGAGTGTCTATTTACTCTCAAGGTGAGTTCACACACTCGACCAAGTTGAGCTTGATTCTCAACACGCCCCCTCAAGCTCAAGTCGGGTTGGTTTCAGACGGTATCCGAAATCCGCTTCGACTCACGTTTCAGAGTCCTCGTCACTCGCATTTATGCGGAGTTGCGGAATCCGTGCTCCAACTTGCGTTGTGCGTAGTTGCGAAGTCTGTGCTTCGGCTTGCGTCTTTCTTCGCGGCTTTGCGCGGTAGATCGGCTCTTCGCGGCTTCGTTGCGCGGTTGCGTATTCCACGCGTTAATGCGTAGTGTCGCGGTTTGCGGAATCTACGCGTTATTGCGTAGCGTCTTCAGTACTCCCCCTCAAGCTTGGCAAGTCTGGGATCATCAATCCGAGATAAGTCATGAATTGCCATAGCTTGTCGGCTCCTAAGGCTTTTAGTGAAGATGTCGGCCGTTTGAAGACTGGTGCAAATGTGTTGTAGGTCGACATCGCCAGCTAGAACGTGCTCTCGGATAAAGTGATAGTGCACTTTGATGTGCTTTGTCCACACGTGGAACACCGGGTTCTGAGCCAGATAGATACTACTCATGTTGTCGCAGTAAAGGGAAGTCAGATCCTTGATGGGTATGCCCAGATCCTTCAAAATCCTCTTGAGCCATACGGCTTCACGCGCAGCTACGGCTACACCCCTGTATTCTGCCTCCGTACTCGAAAGAGCGAGGGTAGGCTACTTTGTAGCCAGCCAAATCGGCGTGTGTGTACCCCTCAAGTCCTATTGGCATCGCGGTCTTGTAGAGAATACCGCAATCCATTGTGCCGCTCACATATCGTAGAACTCGCTTAGTGCAATCCAAGTGAGTATCACGCAGTGTTTGCATGAATTGGCTGAGGAGACCGACCGGATAACTAATATCGGGTCGTGTGATCGTGAGGTAGATGAGACTCCCGATGAGTTGCCAATACTGGGTCGACTCACATGCTTTGGTGCCGGAGTTCGCATCAAGTTTGAGATTGCGATCGAGTGGGGTTGCCACGGATTTGCACTAAGCCATCCCGAACTTGTATAACAAGTTGAGGATGTAGTGTCGTTGAGAGATCATGATTCTGGCCGGAGTCCGAATTACCTCGATGCCGAGGAAGTAGTGAAGCTCCTTCATGTCCGTCATCTCGAACTTGTTAGAAAGGAGGGATTTGACCTTATTGATTTTGACGAGATGCTCACCTCCAATGACTAGGTCATCCACATATAAGATAATGACGATCGGACTTGCGGAATCGCTTCGCATGTAGAGGGAGTTGTTCAACTTTGACATACGGAAGCCGATTTGATGAAGATATTGCGCTATCTTCGAATGCCAAGCACGCGGTGCTTTCTTGAGGCCGTAGAGTGGCTTCTTGAGTCGGCAAACAGCTTTCGAATGAGTGCTCGAGTTGAAGCCGGGTGGTTGGATCATGTACACCTCCTCTTCTAATTCGCCTTGTAGAAAGGCGTTCTTGACGTCCATTTGATGGAGGTGCCACCCTTTCACCACGGCAAGCGCAATTACAGTTCGTACCATCGTCATCTTTGCCACCGGGGCAAAGGTCTCCTCATAGTCAACTCCGTGCATTTGGGCGTAGCCTTTCGCTACGAGTCACGCTTTGTAGCGGTTGACGGAATCGTCGGCGTTGTACTTCACTTTGTAAATCCATCTACATCCGATCGCCTTTTTGTGTGGTGAGGCGGGAACAAGATCCCACGTCTCATTCTTGTGGAGTGCCTGCATCTCCTCGTTCATGGCTTCGATCCATCGCAGATCCTTAGCTGCTTCGGAGAAAGTTTCCAGCTCGCATACTGTCGCCACCTTCATCATAAAGGCATAGTGATATGCCATGTAGTCATTGTAGCCGAATCGGCTAACTGGATTCTTTTCACGGGTGGAGTGGCGGAGCTTTTCATTTGCAGAGAGGAGGGCTTCCTAGCTCCGATTCGTACATCGAAGCCGTCGAACTCACTATCGAGTGAGTAAGTCGACGCATCATCGGCGAAGCGATCGTCTTCATATTCCGACATTTTCACCTTGCCTTTGTCCATCTTTAGGCTAGGCCGTGATGTGATTTGATCGCTTAAAGTCTCTTGTGGTCCGCTCAGTCGGGTCGTGAACAGACTTTCTTTGAACATGCGCGTAAGGCGATCTTCATCCTCTATCTCTTGTTCGGCGGATTCCGGGTGGAGCGGAGTTGGAGTCGAAGTTGTCTCTGGTGCGTACCAGGACGCGGACTCGTAAAAAACGACGTCTCGACTTGAGATTTTCGGGTTGAGGGGTTGTAGCACTTGTACCCCTTTTGCTCCAGTGAGTATCCTATGAGGATACATTTCTCCGACCTGGGGTCGAGCTTTTGACGCTTCTCGTCGGGGATGTGCACATACGCAATGGAGCCGAATATCCGAACATGTGATAGGTTCGGCTTCTTTTCGAAGAATCTTTCATGCGAAGTGACCTCGTGCACACCGGATGTTGTGCACCGGTGTCGTGAAGATCCGTCACTACGCGCGGATCGTGAGGCGGAACCACCGGGGTTCTGGACCGGAAGGATTCAAAGTCGGTACAAGCTTTGGCGCAAGCTTTAGCGAGAAAGTACTTAAGATAGATCGGGAAAGAGAGAAGTTGAGATTACACAATTGAGAGAGATTGATTGAACTTTTAACTTTAGATTTAAGAAACAAGTTACACGATCAATTTGATAACGAATTTCTTCCTCTTAATTTTCATAAAAAAAAACCCTCCTTTTTCTCCTCCCCCTTCCTTCTTTTATAGATGCTCTCATGCATATGATGCATGTGAGGGTACTACAAGACATGCATAAATTGCATGTTTGCCATTTGGCGCTTATGTATTACATGTGGTGCATGATAACTATGTCACTCATTTTAGCTCTCATGTATGAGAATTTACATGTAAAACTACAATGATAGAAATATAATTTCAACTAAATAGCATGGCTTAATGGTAAGCCAATTGACTCCTAACTTGGAGGTGCAAGGTTTGAATCCTTACATACCCTCCTTATATATGTAAATATGTATATATATTTATATATTAATTTATCTAGTCGCTGGACGCCGGTTCGTCCGATGCCGTCGTGCGTCGGTTGCCACCGGATACCCGTGTCGTCGGTTACTGGTGCCTCGCCGGATACCGTCGTCTCACCGGCGCCGGCGCCGGATGTCGTCGTCTCACCGACTCCATCGCCGGTCCGGTTTTGGTTGGCCAAAACCCTTTACGAGTAGCTAGCCCACCTCCACTCTTAGTTCAAGTTACCTTGAACTCTCTATGCTCCACACATAGACACAAAGATAATATCTTTTGCTCTACGTTATATATGATGAGAGTCGTATTTGTCGTGCCTATGTGGGATATCTCACAATTTTCTCTTTTCCTTTCACAAACTTTATACCCTCATATCTTGACATTTAGTTCTCCGTTTCTCGTGTAATAAAGTGCATTTGAAACCTCCATCATTTTGTACTTAGATATTAAATTTATTTAAAATGTTATCTTCACAATTATTGTATTATGTGATTCATACTCAATTTCGTACGTTTTATGGGATTTTCACACTATTGCCGAAAATCTTCACGACACCGGTTCATTAGGTAGAAGGTCGTATTTGCAGCTTCGGCCCAATAAGACTTGGGCATATGCTCCTCATTCATCATTGCCCGCACTACTTCGAGGATGTGCCGATTTTTGCGCTCAGCTACACCGTTTTGTTGCGGAGTGTGTCAGCAAGTGATTTCTCGTCGAATTCCTTCCTTTCGGAGATACGCCATAAAATCGTCTAAGTACTCCTTGCCGCCATCCGATCGACGACAACGTAAATGTCGGCCAGTGGCTTTCTCAACTTCATTCTTGAATGTTTGGAAGTGTCCGAACACTACGCTCTTTTGCTGCATCGGGTAGATCCAAGTGTGCATAGAGAAATCGTCAATGAATAGCACGTAATATCGGCACCCGCCGAATGTCGTCATTTGAGCCGGACCCCATACATCGGAATGAATTACGTCGAGTACGCCTTTGCTCACGTTCCGCTCCTTTGGAAATGGGTGTCGGTGTTGCTTGCCAAATTGGCACGCTTCACATACACCCTCAATCTCCTTCTCTTTGAATGTCGAGAGTCCGATGACGACTCCTTTCGATTTCATTGCTTTGAGTTTGTTGAGATTGATGTGGCCGATTCGCTTATGCCATAGCTCTATGTCGGACTCAGCATTCATGCTTTTCGCGAACATGGCGGATTTCATCTCGTGTGAATCGAGAATGAACATCCGGCCCTCTCTTCTTCCGCACGCAATGATTCGGCCCTCTTTTTCGATGAAACACCCTTCTTGGTCGAATTGTACTTACATCCCTTGCCCAACCATTTGGCCGACCGAGACCAAGTTCTTCGTGATGGTGGGAACATGCAAGACATTTTTAATGTATGTTTGCTAACCTCTTTCGCCGAATGGAACATTGCCGATGTGCCGAATCAGGTGCGTAGTGTCATCTCCGGTTTCGACATAACCGAGTCACTCCGGCTCTCGACGTTCGAGAAACCATTCTTTATGGGATGTCATTTGGTTTGAGGCTACAGAGTCAACAAACCATACGTCCCCCGGATTGAGGGCACTAGTTGAGGTAGAGGCCTACATAGAGTTTGCTCTATGTTTCATCATGAACATTCCGCCATGGTCGGAGTTGCATGCATACATTCCGCCACGATCTTCGTAGTCGGAGTTGTTCCCGTACATTCCGCTATACTCTTCATAGTCAAAATTGTGCGCGTAATTCGTGAGTTGTCGGCTTGTGGAAGCCGATTCACGTTTCGACACTCTTCTTCGTGGTGGACGAGCTTTCCGCAATATCCGCATTCGGTTGTGTTTTGACGGCTCGGGCCGGAGTGGAAGCTCCCCCTTCTTGCGAAGGTTCCTCGTTGGCTTCCGTTTTGCGGCCAAAATTGGGAGTTGTTATCGTAGGCCGAACCTCGTCCGCCTTGTCCTTGGCCGAATCAGCCTCTCGACCATTCATGTCCTCTTCCTCCGTTCGAGTGCGTGTAAAGCATGTGGCCTTCCGACTCATTGCTCCTTGTACGCAAGTGGTTTTCTTCGACCAATAGCATTGATTGGAGCTCGAAGAAGGAGGGAGATTTCTCCCCTTCTAGAACGACGGTTCGCATCGCGCCGAACCATGGTGCGAGGCCGCCAAGGCATATTTGAACCATCTTATCATCATCGATATTTACGCTTATTGAGCAGAGCCAATCGCGAAGCTCCTTGATCTTCGAGGTGTATGTCGTAATGGACATGTCCCTTTGTTGAATGTTGTTCAACTCTTGGCGGAGTTGAAGCCTTCTTGCGGTTGTGTTCGCCGCGAAAATCTTTCGTAGATTTTCCCATGCCTCCTTCGGCGTCTTGGCTTCGCGAATGTAGCCGAGCATGTGATCGTGAACACATGTCGCCAAGCAATACATCACGCGGCTTGCGGCTTGCTCCCATGTCGCGTATCCGGGAGCCGTTTCAGCGGGTCGGTCTTCATGCGCTCCTTTGATGTAGCTCCAATAGCCTTGTCTGACAAGGTATTGGTGCATCTTGTACTCCCAAGATGCGAAGTTGTTTCAATCCAACTTCTCGGTAGGGAGAGCGCTCCCCATTTCAGTATTCATTATGTCGATTCTTCTTCTTCTTCTTCTTCTCTCTTCGAATGCGAGCCATGTAACGAAGCTACAATAGCGATGAGCCGGTTCTTGGTCGTCGGCGTGGAGCACAACACACGATCACGATGAGGCGAATGGGCTAGATCGAGCTACCAAATCACTCTGATACCATGTAAAGAATCGGATATGATTCTTATGAAGCGGAAGAGATGTGAGTTATGTGTGTGTATGAGAGAGAGAGAGAGAGTGAGAGAGAGAGAGACAAGGAATAATACACAGAGGATACGCAAGGTAAGAGTATATTAACAAAGGAAAAAGACTCAACATTATACAAGGTGGGAGGAGGGTGCTTTATATAGTCACCCTCTCTCTTCATTAACTACAAGACTCACGGAGCATGGGGAATGTGAAAGCTCATAAGTTATGTGTCATAGAATATGATTCTATGACTCATACTAAATGCTAGAATAAAAAGAGGTGACATAATGGTGACTCTTGACCGTTGGAATGTCTATTCACTCTCAAGGTGAGTTCTCACACTAGACCAAGTTGAGCTTGATTCTCAACAGTTCTAAAGTTGGGTTTTTGGAAATAGAAGATAAAGATGGCATTACATATAGACATGAACTATACTTCAAACAAATTCCCATGGATAAAGCAAGTCACAATGATAAGAATCTCAATATTGAAAAATCTAAGGGAATGACACCATTTATAGATGGATCACTTGAAAGTTGTATTAAACTATCTCAAAATTATGTGCAAAAGATTATTGATGGACTAAATGCAATCGATTAAGGTATACTATGTGTGAAGCTTGGCATATGTTTTGCAAAATTGTAAACGTAAGTGTTTGCAAAAGCGTAAAACAGAGAACAACACAGAGAGAGAGAGAGAGAGAGCGAGAGAGACAGAGAGAGCAGAACCCAATTTCAAAATTATATCAAGACTCTATATACACACTGTGCTAAGTAGCACTATTTATACAAGTCCTTTTGGGACTGACAGAAGTACCATGTACTTCAATGCTCACACGAGCATCTGACACTTACTACGAGACTATAGCTACCTAGTAGTCTATCCTATACTAGGCTTCCGATTGGACTTCCGGTTACGGATTGCACCCGGCCTCCACTCCTTGCCGGTTCGGTTGTTCACCGTCATACCGATCCGTTTCGCCCGATCCGTCTCGCTTACCGGCTCCGGCTTATTCAGCCGATCCGGCTCCGGTTGAGCTTGCCGCTCAACAAAAATGAAGGATTGGCAAGATAGTTTCCCTCATTTGATGAAATTATGGCACACTACTTTGGTTTCTAAGCAAAATCTCATGAAAGAGATGAAAAGAAATCAATTGAATACTTTGAGATAATGTTAGCCGCCTTGAAGCAGGAGATGGAAATAGAACTCTCATGATCATGTTAGCCGCCTTGTTGAAGCAAGAGATGTGTTCCACAGGCTTCTAACTACATATGTGGTTTTATGGAATGCAATGATGGTAGGGCATATAGGACATGGATGTTGGTTGATATGAGTTTGATGTGGGGGGGGGGGGGCGAAATGAACCATGCCTATAACAGGTAGGGCACCATTGAATGCATTGATTACATGCTATGCAAACAGTGGTAATAGTTTTGTGCCTTGAAGTTTTGGCAAAATGTTGGGTGAGAAGGTGGAATTAATCTTAGACTGTATTATTTGTGGTTTTCATAGGTCGTCATGGCTAGAGCCATAGAATGAACCATACGTATCATACGTGCATTCGCATTCGAGAATGATTCAATCAAACGTGGATGGTAAATCATCTCAAAGTTAGATCGGATTGACAAGTTGGATTGGATTGACTAGGGTCTATATTATATATTGATTCACTCTCAATCCCAATAAGTGGACTCTAATCCATTGTGAACCACCAACATAAGTATGGTTGCAATATTTGCATTGTATCACATGCATACTTTTGGGATGCGAATCAAGACATCTCTATCATCCTCACTTTCGAACTTTACAAAAAAATGAGGATGAACTATAGAGATTGAATCAAAATATGTCATTATAAATTATAATCAACCGTTCAAAAATGCATAAAACTTATATTTGAGAATATGAAGGAAACATGACATAGGCAATAGTTGCATAACAACTTATCGCTAGGGTGACCTAATTTCTAATAACAAAGAAAGAAAAAAAGAAACGGTCAAAAACTCATAAAACGTTGTCGTGCCTTTCGGCTCCGGATCGTTGCGTGAGTCGGGCGGGAACCACTGAGGTTTTGGACTAGGAGAAAGAAGAATATGAGATAAGGCTAGTAATGAATAGGTAGAACGATAAGTAAGTTATGAATCTCGTGAATCCCACAATTTTAGTGTATTTCATCAATATTTAGATAGTAAGAGACAATTTTGATCACAAATTCGTGAATCCCATGCATATATTAATTGGTTGGTGTTTTCGGAAATATATCCAATTTCCAAGTATTTTCACACCCCTATTACATTGTGCTCCCCATCCTTATATAGTGATGAGAGAGTCTTAACAATCCATGCTTTTTCTATAAATAGACTGTATGCTTTCTCTAACATGCTTTTTCTAAAGTGATCCTACTTTTTCTAACTTGATGCATTTTTATCGACTATGGTGTTCATGCACGTTAAATGTGCATGCGTAGCTTTTTCTTTTATCATGCGTTTTCTTCTAACTAAAGTTTATCCTAGTGTGCACTTACCTTTCTATGTGGGACGTCTACTTTTTTAACATTAATGGTATGTTAGTGTACTGGTAAGGCTTTACATTATTAACATGGAGGTACAAGGTTTGAATCCTGCCCTATGCATGTAACAATCTTTTCTTTTATTTACAAATTTGTCTCTTCATCCGGTTCTCACCGGTTTTCTTTATCCGGTTCTTACCGGGTCTTCCTCACCGACTCTCACCGGCCTTCTTCATCCGGTTCTCACCGGGTACTCTTCATGTCCCATCCGGAGAGACAAAAAATACGTTTTTCACGTAGTGTGCGAATTACACTACGACAACATACATTCGAGAATATGAAGAAAACATGACATAGGCAGTAGTAGCATAACAACTTACCACTTGGGTGAGCTAATTTCTAATAAGAAAGAAAGAAAGAAAAAGAAGAAAAAGGAACATGACACTAAAATAAAATTTTGCCATGACACGAACAAAAGGATATGAGAAAGTTGGGAATTGAACCCAAGACACAAGTAATAGTAGCACATCAACGTATCACTAGGTTGTGCTTAGTTCTAATAATAAATCAATAAAAGAAAAAAACTATTATAATACTAACATAAAATTTTGCTATGACATGGTACTCATGAGAGAGAGAGAAAGAGATGAGAAAATTGGGAGTCGATTCCAAGACATAAACAACAATAGCATGACTCCTTACCACTAGGGTCAATTGAATTATATTAACAATAAATGAAAAAAAAGCAAGACGTATTTTTCCCATTTCAAACGTGTTCATTTCCAAACGTTTGAATGCTTGCACGAACACGAATATTACGATCTATGGAGCCTAGAGCCATTGTAATGTTGTTAGCCTATTCAGCTCGTCATGTATGCAGAATTTTACTAATGAAGCATACTTTATTTGAAAAAAAAAAACCTAGAAGAGGAGAAAGAAGTACCTTGCGGTTAGAGATTTAGAATGCGGTTGAATTAGTGCTTGTTGTGGCATTATGTGCACAAGAAGAAGAAGAAGAGGAAAGATAATTTTTTCGAGAAGAAGAAGAAGAGGAAAGACATCTTATTCAAGAAGAAGACGAAGAAGAAGAGTTATGTCTTTTTAAAAGTTAGGTCAAATTTTAGAAAATGAATAATCAAACTTTCTTAAATGGATAGAATTAACCTTTAAAAAATAAGGTACAAGAAAATATTTTTAAAAGTGTCACCCTAAACCATTAAGCTGTTTCAAACCATTTAAACCAAAACCGTTAATCGATGAGGGCTCGAACCAAACCAAGCCAAACGGTTTCGTGGTTCGGTTTAGTTCAAACCGAACCATTGTCGATTGCTAGTGATAAAGATTAGTTAATTGTCAACGGAACATCCAAACCCCTTCAAACGATCTTCGTATCTCCGATATAACGCCTTGATGGCCTCCAACCATGTACCTTCAACAGAGCTTGAGAGCAAAGGATTCATGCAAGAAACATCTCAATTTGCTTCATCATGAGAGCCTTCTAGCAGCTTGTCACATTCTCTAAAAATCAACTAAGAGGGGTTGTTCTTCCCCATTGGAGCTAACCAACAACTACTTATATAGGTCAAGCAATCCCCTATTTTTGTCCTGAGAGGAGCTTCATATACCTTCCTCTATTCTTGTCATGGTGTCTCACATATACTTAGCTTTTTCTTTTCTTCTTTACGTATCCAATCCTTACCTTCTTTTGTGCCCATCTCCAAAAGAGCACCACTCCTAGTTATAAATATGGCCGAAGCCATTCTGCCAATTACTTAAACCCCACACTTCCGCACCTACTGTGTCATTATGTAAAGAATCAAGAGATGGATTATGTGCAGCGGAATAGATATGACCTATGTGTGTGCATGAGAGAGAGAGTGTGTGTGAGAGACAAGGAGTAAGACACAGAGAATACTCAAGGTAAAGTATATTAACAAAGGAGAAAGACTCAACATTATACAAGGTGGGAGGAGGGTGTTTTATATAGTCGCCCTCTCTCTTCATTAACTACAAGACTCGTGGAGCATGGGGAATGTGAAAGCTCATAACTTATGTGTCATAGAATATGATTCTATGACTCATACTAAATGCTAGAAACAAAGTGGTGACACAATGGTGACTCTTGACCGTTGGAGTGTCTATTCACTCTCAAGGTGAGTTCACACACTAGACCAAGTTGAGCTTGACTCTCAACACGCCCCCTCAAGCTTAAGTCGGGTCGGTTTCAGACAGTATCCGAAATCCGCTTCGACTCGCGTTCTGGAGTCTGTGTCAACTCGCATTTATGCGGAGTTGCGGAATCCGTGCTCCAGCTTGCGTTGTGCGTAGTAGCGAAGTCTGTGCTTTGGCTTGCGTCTTTCTTTGTGGCTTTGCGCGGTAGATCAGCTCTTCACGGCTTCGTTGCGCATTTGCGGAATCCACACGTTATTGCGTAGTGTCTTCAGTACTCCCCCTCAAGCTTGGCAAGTCAGGGATCGTCCATCCGAGATCAGCCATGAATTTCCATAGTTTTTCGGCTCCTAAGGCTTTAGTGAAGATGTCGGTCGTTTGAAGATTTGTGTTAATGTGTTTTAGGTTGACATCGCCAGCTAGAACGCGCTCTCAGATCAAGTGATAGTGCACTTCGATGTGCTTTGTCCGCGCGTGGAACATCGGGTTCTGAGCCAGATAGATACTGGTCATGTTGTCGCAGTAAAGGGAAGTCGGATCCTTGATGGGTATGCTCATATCCTTGAGTATCCTTTTGAGCCATACGGCTTCACATGCGGCCACTGCCGCACCCCTATATTCCGCCTCTATGATCGAAAGAGCGACGGTTGGTTGCTTTTTGCTGCTCCAAGATATTGCTCCACTGCCGAGGCAAAAAACAAATCTGAAGGTTGATCTTCTATCGGCTTTGTAGCTGGCCCAATCGGCGTGCGTGTACCCCTCGAGTCGTATTGGCATCGCGGTCTTGTAGAGGATGCCGCAATCCATTGTGTCGCTCACATATCGTAGAACTCGCTTAGCGCAATCCAAGTGAGTATCACGCGGTGTTTGCATGAATTGACTAAGGAGACCGACTAGATAACTGAGATGAGGTCGAGTGATCGTGAGGTAGATGAGACCCCCGATGAGTTGCCGATACTGAGTCAGCTCACACGCTTTGGTGCCGAAGTTCGCATCTAGTTTGAGATTGCGATGGAGCGGGCTTGCCGCGGATTTGAACTCAGCCATACCGAACTTGTATAACAAGTTGAGGATATAGTGTCGTTGAGAGATCATGATTATGGCCGGAGTCCGAATTACCTCGATGCCGAGGAAGTAGTGAAGCTCCTTCATGTCCATCATCTCAAACTTGTCAGAAAGGAGGGATTTGACCTTATTGATTTTGACGAGATGCTCACCTCCAATGACTAGGTCATCCACATATAAGATAATGACGATCGGACTTGCGGAATCGCTTCGCATGTAGAGGGAGTTGTTCAACTTTTACATACGGAAGCCGATTTGATGAAGATATTGCGCTATCTTCGAATGCCAACCATCGCGGATCCTTGGCTGCTTCGGAAAATGTTTCCGGCTCGCGTATTGTCGCCACCTTCATCATAAAGGCATAGTGATATGCCATGTATGTTGGGATTTGCGGTCCCTCCGGATGGGATGTCCGGAGATGAATGACGGCAAGCCTGGTTGCGGTTACGGAGCCGGATGACGAAGACCCGGCTACGGAGCCGGATGACGAAGACCCGGCTATGGAACCGGATGACGAAGACCCCGGCTACGGAGCCGGATGATGTATGTACCCGGAGAGAGATCCGGATGCGGGGACATATTTGTGAATATGTTTGCCAAGGGCCCTCATGGCTATATTTGTAAATAGCCTGAAAGTCATATGTGTATAAATATGACTTAGGGCAAACTGTTTGTGTGCTGCTGTAAGTCTGTTACTCATTTCCTGTTTTTTCACTTAGAGTGAGCTAAGTGAGCAGCAGAGAGAGAGTGAGAGGGAGAGAGACGAAGAGGTCGTTGCCTCTGTGTAATACCGCCGCCTGTGGCGAGGATAGCAAGCTCAAGGTCGTCGCCTTGCAGCTCGCCATTGTATATTGCTCTGTGCATAGTTTTGGTTTGGAGTCTTGCACTCCCGTGGTTTTTCCCGTATAGGGTTTTCCACGTTAATCCCTGTGTTATCGTGTCTTTCTCTGCGTTTCCTATTTTCTGCTGCATTGATTCGCGATTTCTCGGTTGTGGCCGAACGGTGAAGGTGAATCTGAGCGTTGTTTTACAACAAGTGGTATCAGAGCGACGGAAGTGCAGAAAATGGAAGGCGGCAGCAGCGGGCAGCCGGGGATGATGGTGCTGAATGCGCAGAACTACGCCGACTGGAAGATAAAGATGGAGGATCTGCTCATTGTTCGGGACCTGTATGAACCGATTGACAGGTCGGAGATACCCAAGGGGGTACTTGAGACGGAATGGAGGCTTCTGAACCGGAAAGCCGTTGCAACCATTCGGCAATACGTCGACGTGAGCGTTCTACAACATGTGGCGAACGACACCAACGCATACGAGATGTGGCGGAAGCTGTCGGGCCTCTACGAGAGGAAGAATGCGTTGAACCGGACCTCCCTGATGAGGAAGATAGTGAACCTCAAGTACCGGGACGGCGAGAGTATGGTGGAACACGTAAGCACGTTCATGGGATTCGTGAACCAGCTTGCGGCGATCAAGTTCCCGCTGGAGGATGCAATGCAAGCCATCATTCTGATGTGTACGTTGCCGGAAAGCTGGGAGAACCTGGTGGTGACTCTCAGCACCTCCTGCACGGAAGATAACTTGTCCCTACAAACGGTAAAGACAAGTATTTTGAACGAAGAAGCGCGTCGGAGAGATAAAGAACCGGCCTCCGACTCGAAGGCGCTGCTTACCGAATCGGATCGGGGAAGACAATGGAACCGGAGTCCTCAAAGACGGGAGAAGTCGGGGACCCGGTCGCAGTCAAGAGGAAGGCCCACATGCTTCCACTGTGGGAAGCCGGGGCACTTCCGGAAGAATTGTCGGCATTACCAAAAAGACAACGGAGCCGACGACATCGATTCGAAGAAGTCACCGGAGAGAAACGGTGCATACCGGGGAGCCACGGACCGGAGAGGTCCGGATCGGCGAGGGCAGGACCGGAAAGGAACGACGGCACTCGCGGCAAGTGAAGAAGAGATAATGCTCATTACCGAAGAGAGGGAGCTGAACATTGCCGGTGAAGAGATGACCTGGGTGGTCGATTCCGGAGCGTCGTTCCACCTGACCCCGGAGAAGAAATACTTCTCATCCTACACAGCCGGTGAGCACGGCTGTGTCCGGATGGGAAATGAAGGTACATGCCGGATTGCCGGCATAGGAGACGTGTGGCTGATGACATCAACCGGATGCAAGATGCTGTTGAAGGATGTCCGACACGTTCCGGAGGTTCGATTGAACCTGATTTCGGCCGGGAGGCTAGACGATGAAGGCTACACGGGTAGCATCCGGAACGGTGTCATGAAGTTCAGCAAGGGGAGCCTGATAGTGGCTCGGGCCCGGAAAGTCAACACACTGTACCTTATGAATGCCCGGTTGTGTCCGGAGGAGCTGAACGTGGCAGCCGACACTGCCGGTGAGCTGTGGCACAAGAGACTGTGCCACATGAGTGAGAAGGGGATGAAGAGGCTTGCAGAAGACAACCTTATTCCAGTGAAGCATGTGCACCTGGAGAAGTGCACCGATTGCCTGGCCGGTAAGCAGAACCGAACCTCTTTCCACTCAAGGCCACCGACGAGACGTAGTGTACCATTGGAGTTGGTACACACTGATGTGTGTCAGGTAGAAACGAAGTCACATGGCGGAGCCCAGTACTTCGTAACATTCATTGATGATCACAGCCGGAAGCTGTGGACGGCACCGTTGAAGACAAAGGACCAAGTGTTGTGCGTCTTCAAAGAACTCCACGCGAGAGTGGAAAGGGAATCCGGCAAGAAGCTGAAAGCGATACGAGCGGATAACGGAGGGGAATACCGGGGGCAGTTCGCGGAGTACTGTCGCTCGAAGGGAATCCGGCTCGAGTTTACTGTGCCGAAGACGCCGGAACTGAACGGGCTGGCCGAGAGGATGAACCGGACCATAATGGAGAGGGTCCGGAGTATGCTGGCGCATGCGGAATTACCCAAGGGGTTTTGGGCTGAGGCAATGTCGACGGCGACATACGTGATAAACAGATCACCCTCAGTACCTTTGGACGGAGACACGCCGCAGAGAGTGTGGACCGGTAGGGAAGTATCCTACCGGCATCTGAAGGTGTTCGGGTGTCTTGCATACGTGCATGTGGCAAAGGACCGGAGAGGAAAGTTAGATCCAAAGACCCGGCCATGCATATTCCTCGGTTACGGCGACGACGAGTTCGGCTACCGAGTATGGGACCCGGTCGACAAGAAGATATTCAGGAGTCGAGATATCATCTTCATGGAGGACAAGACACTCGCCGACTGGGAGTCGGAGAAGAAGATGAAGAGCTCCAAGTCGACCGGTGAGAATCAACTCTACGAGGAGCAGTCCCGACCGGCAAGGGACCGGTTAACACTCGAAGATCCGGCCGAAGACGGTGAAGAAACAGAACCGGCCGAAGAAGATGAAAATGATACCGGAATCGGCCCCGATCCCGAAATGGATTCAGATGAAGAAGAATCGGAAGAACCGGTTACCGAAGCTCCGGAACGGAGATATCCTCTAAGAGAGAGAAGGGCTCCCCGGAGATTTCCGGAACCAGAGCACGTGCTGCTAACCGACGAGGGGGAGCCGGAGAGCTTTGAAGAAGCGAAGCTTGACACCCATAGCCGCAGGTGGTTAAGTGCCATGCAGGAGGAAATGGATTCCCTGCATGAGAACCACACATATGAACTTGTGGAGTTGCCGAAAGGAAAGCGGGCACTTCGAAACAAGTGGGTGTTCAAGCTGAAACCGGGAGATGCCGGAAACCCCCCGAGATACAAAGCCAGGATCGTGGTGAAGGGGTTTCAGCAGAAGAAGGGCGTCGACTTCGACGAGATATTTGCCCCGGTAGTGAAGATGACCTCCATCCGGACGGTGCTGAGCACAGCGGCAAGCATGGACCTCGAGGTAGAACAGATGGACGTGAAGACGGCATTTCTTCACGGTGACCTCGAAGAAGAGATCTACATGCAGCAACCGGAAGGATTCGAGAAGAAAGGGAAGGAGCACCTGGTATGCCGGTTGAAGAAGAGCCTTTACGGACTGAAGCAGGCTCCCCGGCAGTGGTACCGGAAGTTCGACTCCTTCATGACCGACGAAGGGTACCACAAAACGCAGTCCGATCACTGCGTGTTTGTGAAGAAGTTCGAAGGAGGAGACTTTCTAATACTCCTCCTGTACGTGGACGACATGTTGATCGTCGGACGGGACCAGGTCAAGATACGGATGCTGAAGAAGGCTCTTCACCGAACCTTCTCAATGAAGGACCTGGGTCCGGCGAGGCAAATACTAGGGATGCACATCATCCGGGACCGGAAGAAGAAGCAGTTGTGGTTGTCACAGGAGAAGTACGTGACAAAGGTGCTTCACCGGTTCAACATGTCGGAAGCAAGACCGGTGGGGTCAACACTCCCGGCAAACTGCAAGCTGTCCAGCAAGCAAAGCCCCAAGACAAAGGCTGAGAAGGAGGACATGATGAAAGTACCATATGCCTCTGTCGTCGGGAGCTTGATGTACGCGATGGTGTGTACCCGACCGGACATAGGATATGCAGTCGGAGTGGTGAGCCGGTACATGAGCAATCCCGGCAAAGAGCATTGGAACGTTGTCGTAGTGTAGGTTGCACACTATGTGGAAATTATATTTTTGTCCCTCCGGATAGAGAATGGAGTGCTCGGTGAGAACCGGAAGAAAACGGCATACCGACAAGGAGGAAAACGGCATACCGGCAAGGAGGAAAAACGGCATACCGGCAAGGAAGAAAACGGCATACCGGCAAGGAAGAGACATAAATGTAAAAAAAAAAACAGGAAATACTCACTACTGCGCAGGGCGTGATTCGAACTCTGCACCTCCACGTTGACGAACCCCAACCTTACCATTACATTAACTTATCTTAAGTGTTTTAAATATAGATTTAATACGTATAAGACCTTTATTTATGCATACCTTTATTAAAAGGTAAATCGTGTATTTTTTTTTATATATGAAAAAGAAAAACGCGAGACACTAAAAATAACTCATGCACATCTAGCGTGCATGAGCCCTATACTTAGGAAATAAATAAAAAAAAAAGCATCACATGCACATTTAGTGGACATGAACACTTTTTGTAAAAAGCATGTAGCTATGCTTAGTCTCTCCCATCACTATATAAGGATGGGGAGCACATTGTAGTTGTTGTTGATTATTTGGATTACGTATTAATCAATACAAAAATTATTCGTGGGATTCACGATTTATACATCTACTTCTCTCTTAACACCCTAAGTACCAATTAATATAGTATACTCGTGTGATTCACGAGTTTCTTATCTTTCTCTTTGCTATTTACTCATAATTAATCTCTATCTCACGAACTTCTTTCTCCTAGTCCAAGACCTCTGTGGTTCCCACCCGACTCACGCAACGATCCGGAGCCGAAAGGCACGACACAGTTGGTGAACCCGACGTGAAAGCGGGTGGCAAGGAGATGGAGGCTCAACAAGCTAACAATATGATGGCGATGTTCGAACGGATGCTTCAAGAACAACGCACGATGTCGGAGATTTCGGCATCAGTAGAGCGGCTCGTGCAACGCAACGGGCAATTTAATGGTAAGGATGTGTCGCGATATTTGCAGGACTACAAGGCGGAGATGCTCCGGTGCCGGGCTTCGGAAGGACTGCAAGTGACATCCTTTAACCGGGTGGCGACCGACGGGCTTCAAGGGAGTATCCACGGGTTGCAACAACAAAATCCGACGTGGGAAGCATTCGAAGAGGCGTTAAAGACCACGTTTGCCATTGAGGACTCCTCCAAGGCAACGCGGAGGGGATTCGAGGATTGGGTGGAAACGTCAGGTAAGGGGCTGAAGGTCCTCGAAGTGTTTTCGACATTCGAAAGTCGGTTCGGGAGGTTGTCCGCGAGAGATCAAACTATTCTTGCACCGGACAAAGTCATCATGTTTTTGCGAGCTGTAGACGTCCGGGACCGGAAAGATCTCGGAGTGCTTCTTGAGGACACGACCACCGAAAGCGGCCTCACCGAAACATGGGAAAGCGTGCGGGATATCGTCGCGCGGTACACGAAGAGGGGGCAATGGCTTGCCAACGAAGAAAAGAGGGTTTCGGAACCGATTCCGAAACCGAGAACGGGACTGGAAGACCATCAACCGAGGGCTCGGGAGATTACGGCCGAGAAGGGAGTCGACGCGTCTACGGTGGAGCAGCTGCTGAAGGAGATGGAGAATCTAAAGATTGCGATGGTGAAGAAGTCGGACGACCGCCCCACAAGCTCCAAATATACGGATCGACGGTGCATATGGTGCGATAGCGCCGAACACGATCGGAGGGATTGCGACGACCATAAGGAGGCGCTACGACGGGATCTCATCTACTACGAGGGAAACCGGATTCATTCGATGGACTCTCGGAAGCCACTCCGACCGAACTTCCGGAAAGGCGGCATGAAGAAGGTGCTCGAGGAGGAGTTAGCGGCAAGAAGCAACTATGCGACAACCGCGGGAATATGTGTCGGGGAGTCAACGGGAGCGAAGGCGTCTTTCTGGCCGGAGGTGCTAGGAAACACCGAGAAAACCGACTCCAACGATATCCGAAACACCGCGGAAGGCGTCCGGGAAGCTACGGGATGGGAGTGCCCTGTCGACAAGAATAGCATATACGCCCTGTGTCAATTACATGAGGTGTATGTGGACGAGAAACGACGGCGCACGGAGGATGCGGCCGGACCATCGAAGATACCGGAAAGCTGGAACTCCGGAGGTAAGGGAAAAGAAAAGGCGACTCCGGCATTCAAGCTCGCCTCGGACATAGAACAACAAACCGACTTGAAAAGAGTGTTCGAGGAAAGAATCTTGGATAGCCGGGTAGATTTTTCGCTGCGAGAACTACTCGGAATAGCGAAGAAGGAGTTTCACGATCTTCTCGTGGATCTCGTGAAAAGAAAGAGACAAAGTACGGAGGAAAATGCTCCAAGGGTGAATGCAAATACCGTTTCAATGAACGACACCGAAGTGGAAGGCGAAATCCCGAACTCCCACTATACAAGGCCACACTGGGCACGTGCGACTACGGAGACTCCGGTCCGAATCGGCAACATCAAAGAACCCGTGCTAGCATTGATTGATCACGGATCGGAGATCAACTTGATGTCCAAGGAGTTCTACCGAAAGGGGAAGTGGCCTATAAACACCAACCATGGATGGAAGATTCGGGCAGCCACGAAAACGACAGAAGACCTATTTGCGGCTTGTCCGGATGTGACGGTAAAGATCGGGGATGTCGAAATTGACCAAAATTTCTTTGTGCAGGATGAGGTTTCACATTCTGTCATCCTCGGCCAACCCTTTATCACGGCTTCACGGATGGAGACGAAGGTGCTCGATAGTGGTGCGGCTTTTGCGCGAATTCGGAGCCAAAACGGAGGGAAATCCGTCCAATTCCTAACGGTGCCGGCAAATCACGAAAGGAACAAGAGGGAACTCTTGTCCCAAGTGAGAATGGATTTTTAAAGCGGACTGTTGCGGAGTGGGGAAGTGATAGTCCGAGAAGCCCTGATACCCCACACAGGAAGAAAACTCTCGGAGCAAAACAAGTACGAATCGGCCCGGATGGGGCATCTACGTACACGGCCGTAACCGGAGGAATGAAGAAACAATACCGACAAGTGGAGGATAAGTTACGGTCGGCATCAATAATAAAAGAGGACGAAGAAATCGTGGGAGTGATCGAGGAAGTGTTCTATGGGAATACACTACAACGGCTTGAAGAGCTTGCGGAAGATAAAAGCCAAGGGAACCGGGTAGTCCCGGTGGAATCGGTCGAGATGTACGAGATCGTTGCGAAAATGGGGCCGGATGCGCTCCACAAAGAAGAAGCAATGGTAAGTACGAAATACAAGACCGTGGAGAAGAAGGTGAAACCGGCCGCGGGACCACTACCCGCCGATAGCGAACAAAAGAAGAAAGAAGTCTCGGGAGATCCGACACTTCGGAAGTCCGTGGATATCGGACATGCCTTCACGGATGAGACCCGGAAGAAACTTCGGATCGGTGGAGGTGGGTTCCTATTACAGAAAGAAGAAGAACGGTTTCGCGAGATGTTGGAGCAACACGGCAAAGCGTTTGCATTTACATCAAGGGAGATAGGGTGCGTCGATCCGAGAATAGTGGAGCCAATGGTGATCTTTACGATTGACCATGTACCGTGGAATCTGAAGCCGATTCCGGTGCCACGGGCGCATATTCCGAAAGTCATCGACTTGCTCAAGGAGAAGGTGGCGATGGGGATTCTAGAGCCATCAAGTGCTCCGTACTCAAATCGATGGTTTACGGTTCCGAAGAAGAATGGGTCACTCCGATTCATCCAAGACTTGCAACCGGTGAACAAGGTCACGATCCGGAACTCGGGAGTCGGTCCGATAGTGGACGAATTCGCGGAAGCTTTTGCCGGACGTGCGATATACTCCATCGGGGACCTATACTCGGGGTATGACCAATTCCAACTAGCCGTGGAGAGCCGAGACATCACTACCATGCGGACACCGATAGGACTAGTTCGAATGTGCACACTACCACAAGGAGCGACAAACTCGGTTGCACATATGATGAACGCGATGAACAAGGTGCTTCGAGATTGCATCCCGGAGATAACGATGCCGTTTCTAGATGACATTCCGATGAAAGGATGCGCGGTGGAAGAAAAAGATGAGACTACGGATGATCGGGGATGCCGAAAGTTCGTGGTCGACCATATTCATGATTGCGAGAAAGTGTTGCGAAAGCTAGAAGATGTGCACCTAACACTTTCCGGGGAGAAATCGGCATTCGGGCAAGAAGAAATATTGGTGGTCGGACATCTATGTGGACCCTACGGCCGAAGACCGTCACCAACAAAGATCGATGCGATTCAAGCTATGAAGGAAGTATGTGAGTCAACATCGGAAGTCCGAAGGTTTCTGGGTGCGTGTGCATTCTATCACATATGGATTCCGCACTATGCACATATAGCGGACCCGCTCTATCACTTGTTGCGGAAAGGTAAGAAATTCGAGTGGAAACCGGAACACACTAAAGCCATGAGGAAGCTCAAGAAGACACTATGGAGGGCGGAATCACTTAAGAAGCCAAGCTACGAGCGGCCAATCATAGTAACGGTTGATACAAGTCCAACCGGTATCGGGTGGGTCATCAATCAAGCCGACTCGGATGGTTCGCGGTATCCGATCCGATTTGGAGCAAAGGTCCTCAACGAAAGGCAACGCGGATATGCACAAGTCAAAAGAGAATTGTGGGGAGTCGTGTCGGCGATAAAATCGGATCGGGATTATTTGATCGGAGCTGAAGTGGTGATCGAGACGGATTGTCTTCCGATACTCGGGATGATGCGGTGTTGTACGATACCGGATGTGGCTATGCTAAGGTGGATTGCATATGTCAAGTCACTTAATCCGGAGGTTCGACACATCTCGGGGAAGGACAACGCGGTAGCGGACATGTTATCGAGGGCGCGGTTTGAAGACGACATAACCGAATCAGATAATGAAGAAGTTTCCGAAGACTACTTCACGTCAGAACACATATGCCGAGTGAACGTGATCCGAGAATTCCGGGAAGAAGAATACGAGGGGGAAACCTTGATGATCGGGAAGATGCTACAAGAGGTCGAGGATTCAACCAATGATAAAGAAAGGAGAGCCGAGATCCGAAGGAAGAAGAGGCAAGTCCAAAAGTTCTTCTTGGAAAACGGTTTAATATGGAGGACGCCGAAAAGACCGGATGGGATACCACTTCGAGTAGTCGGGACGAAAGAGCAACGAAACCGGATAATGTCCGAGTTCCACGAATCCGATTGGGCTGGACATCGAGGAACATGGGCAACTTTTGTGAAAATCAAGCAAAGGTATTGGTGGAAGAACATGTATAAAGATGTCGCGGAGTTCACAGAAAGCTGCGAGAAATGTCAAGTCTACTCCGGGGTCCGACACCGAGATGAGCTGCATCCGACATTCTCACCGACAATCAACTTCAAGTGGATGGTCGACATTGTAGCTATGCCGACCGGGATTGGACAAAAGAAATACTTGGTGTTAGCTCGAGAAGATCTCACAAACCAAGTTGAAGGTCGAGCGCTTCGGAGGAAAACGTGTGCCGCGGTGTGCCAATTTCTTTTGGAAGAAGTGTTTTGTAGGTACGGCTGCGTAGGACAAGTGATTGCGGACCGGGGAGAACTCGACTCGGACAAAGCTAGGGGATTCTTCGCCAAACATGGAGTTCGGTTAACGTTGACAACGGCCTACAATCCGGAGGCCAACGGGAAGATCGAACGAGGACATAGTCCGATCGTGAAAGCACTTGCGAAGGCATGCGACGGAAGGGTGAAGGATTGGCCACAAATGCTTCCGTATGCACTATGGGCGGATCGGACGACGCATAGCTCCGTGACCGGTTACATGCCGGCAGAACTCATGACCGGACAAGCACCGGTAATGCCAACGGAAACCGCAATCGCGACATGGACAATACTACCGTGGAAGGAAGAGATGAGCCGGGAAGAACTACTAGCGGTCCGGATACGACAACTGGAGGGAAGACCGAAAGATGTAGCGGAAGCGTCACGCCGACAACAAGAAGCACGGTTCCGGAACAAAAGCCGGTTCGACACAAAGCACCGACTACGACCGAGGAGGATTGAAGAAGGAGATTGGGTGATCGTCTATGATAGTAGCTTGGACCATCAACATACAACGATGCGGAAATTCGCGAAAAGGTGGTTCGGGCCGTACGAGGTTCGGAAGGTCTTCGACAACGGGACGTACCGACTGTCCGAGTTGGATGGAACAATACTACGAGTGCCTATAGCCGGGAAGCGGGTGAAGATTTTCAAGAAGCGGACCGACGACAAACCTTATGTGATCCAAGTCGAGGCCGACAACGAGGAGCAATCGGACGAAGACCACAATGATGCGGGAAGCGAAGAAAGTGGATTACAACTCATAGTCGACATAAGGGGAGAATCGGAGGAAGCTTCGGATGAAGACGGATACGAAGAAACAAGAACTTCGGCACATACCGGAGGATGTGCGGGTTTGGAGGGGGCGAGTGTCGTAGTGTAGGTTGCACACTATGTGGAAATTATATTTTTGTCCCTCCGGATAGAGAATGGAGTGCTCGGTGAGAACCGGAAGAAAACGGCATACCGACAAGGAGGAAAACGGCATACCGGCAAGGAAGAAAACGGCATACCGACAAGGAGGAAAACGGCATACCGGCAAGGAGGAAAAACGGCATACCGGCAAGGAAGAAAACGGCATACCGGCAAGGAAGAGACATAAATGTAAAAAAAAAAACAGGAAATACTCACTACTGCGCAGGGCGTGATTCGAACTCTGCACCTCCACGTTGACGAACCCCAACCTTACCATTACATTAACTTATCTTAAGTGTTTTAAATATAGATTTAATACGTATAAGACCTTTATTTATGCATACCTTTATTAAAAGGTAAATCGTGTATTTTTTTTTATATATGAAAAAGAAAAACGCGAGACACTAAAAATAACTCATGCACATCTAGCGTGCATGAGCCCTATACTTAGGAAATAAAAAAAAAAAAAAGCATCACATGCACATTTAGTGGACATGAACACTTTTTGTAAAAAACATGTAGCTATGCTTAGTCTCTCCCATCACTATATAAGGATGGGGAGCACATTGTAGTTGTTGTTGATTATTTGGATTACGTATTAATCAATACAAAAATTATTCGTGGGATTCACGATTTATACATCTACTTCTCTCTTAACACCCTAAGTACCAATTAATATAGTATACTCGTGTGATTCACGAGTTTCTTATCTTTCTCTTTGCTATTTACTCATAATTAATCTCTATCTCACGAACTTCTTTCTCCTAGTCCAAGACCTCTGTGGTTCCCACCCGACTCACGCAACGATCCGGAGCCGAAAGGCACGACAACGCGGTCAAATGGATACTCCGATACTTGAAGGGCACGGCAAACATGTGCCTCCGATTCGGCTCCGGTAAGCCCGAACTCGATGGATTTACCGATTCGGATATGTCGGCTGATGCAGATACCAGCCGGTCCACATCAGGGTATGTGATGACGTATGCAGGGGGAGCTATTTCATGGCAGTCGAGGCTGCAGAAGACGGTTGCACTGTCAACCACGGAGGCGGAGTACATGGCGGCTGTTGAAGCCGGCAAGGAAATAATATGGATGAAGGACTTCATTAGAGAGCTCGGTATCCGGCAGGAGGAGTACCGACTCTACTGCGACAGTCAGAGTGCCATCCACCTTGCGAAGAATGCGGCCTATCACTCCCGGACGAAGCACATCCAGCGTAGATACCACTGGATCCGGGAAAGGATAGAAGACAAGGAGTTCGTGCTGACGAAGATCCACACGGACGAGAACGGGTCGGATATGCTGACTAAGGTACTTACACCCGACAAGCTGGAAGCATGCCGGAAGAGGATCGGATTGGAGAGACATCCCATGCCGAAGTGAAGGGGGAGTTTGTTGGGATTTGCGGTCCCTCCGGATGGGATGTCCGGAGATGAATGACGGCAAGCCTGGTTGCGGTTACGGAGCCGGATGACGAAGACCCGGCTACGGAGCCGGATGATGAAGACCCGGCTACGGAGCCGGATGACGAAGACCCGGCTACGGAGCCGGATGACGAAGACCCGGCTACGGAGCCGGATGACGAAGACCCGGCTACGGAACCGGATGACGAAGACCCCGGCTACGGAGCCGGATGATGTATGTACCCGGAGAGAGATCCGGATGCGGGGACATATTTGTGAATATGTTTGCCAAGGGCCCTCATGGCTATATTTGTAAATAGCCTGAAAGTCATATGTGTATAAATATGACTTAGGGCAAACTGTTTGTGTGCTGCTGTAAGTCTGTTACTCATTTCCTGTTTTTTCACTTAGAGTGAGCTAAGTGAGCAGCAGAGAGAGAGTGAGAGGGAGAGAGACGAAGAGGTCGTTGCCTCTGTGTAATACCGCCGCCTGTGGCGAGGATAGCAAGCTCAAGGTCGTCGCCTTGCAGCTCGCCATTGTATATTGCTCTGTGCATAGTTTTGGTTTGGAGTCTTGCACTCCCGTGGTTTTTCCCGTATAGGGTTTTCCACGTTAATCCCTGTGTTATCGTGTCTTTCTCTGCGTTTCCTATTTTCTGCTGCATTGATTCGCGATTTCTCGGTTGTGGCCGAACGGTGAAGGTGAATCTGAGCGTTGTTTTACAACAATGTAGTCGTTATAGCCGAATCGGCTGACCGGATTCTTTTCACAGGTGGAGCGACGGAGCTTTTCATTTGCAGAGATGAGGGCATTCGTAGCTCCGATTGGTACATCGAAGCTGCCGAACTCATTGTCAAGTGAGTGAGTCAACTCATCGTCGTCGAAGCGATCGTCTTCATATTCTGACATTTTCGCCTTGCCTTTGTCCATCTTTGGGCTAGGCCGTGATGTGCTTTGATCGCTCAAAGGCTCTTGTGGTCCGCTCAATCAGGTCGTGATCGGACTTTCTTCGAACATGCGTGTAAGACGATATTCATCCTCTATCTCTTGTTCGGCGGATTCCGAGTCGAGCGGAGTCGGAGTCGAAGTTGTCTCTGGTGCGTACCAAGATACGGACTCGTCAAAAACGACGTCTCAACTTACTCGAGATTTTCGAGTTGAGGGGTTGTAGCACTTGTACCACTTTTGCTCCAGTGAGTATCCTATGAGGATACATTTCTCCAACTTTGGGTCAAGCTTTTGACGCTTCTCGTCGGGGATGTGCACGTATGCAATCGTGCCGAATATTTGGGTGTGCGATAAGTCCGACTTCTTTCGGAAGTATTTTTCGTGCGGAATGGCCTCATGCACTCCGGATGTTGTGCATCGGTTCATTAGGTAGATGGCCGTATTTGCAACTGCGGCCCAATATGACTTGAGCATATGCTTCTTGTTCATCATGGCCCGCGCTACTTCGAGGATGTGCCGATTTTTACACTCAGCTACTCCGTTTTGTTGTGGAGTGTGTCAGCAAGGGAATTCTCGCCGAATTCCTTCCTTTCGGAGATACGCCGTGAAATCGTCCGAGAAGTACTCCTTGCCGAGATCCGATCGAAGGCATCATACATGACGACCAGTGGCTTTTTCAACTTCGTTTTTAAACCTTTGGAAGTGTCCGAACACTTCGCTCTTTTCCCGCATCAGGTAGATCCAAGTGTGCATAGAGAAATCGTCAATGAATAGCACGCAATATCTGCATCAGCCGAATGTAGTTGTCTGTGCCGGTCCCCTTATGTTGGAATGGACTACGTCGAGTAGACCTTTGCTCACGTTCCGCTCTTTCGGGAATGGGTGTTGGTGTTGCTTGCCGAATTAGCACGCTTCGCATACACCTTCAATCTCCTTCTCTTTGAATGTTGGGAGTCCAATGACGACTCCTTTCGATTTCATTGCTTTGAGTTTGTTGAGATTGATGTGGCCGATTCGCTTATGCCATAGCTGTATGTCGGAGTCGGCTTTCGTTCTTTTTGCGAACATGCGGATTTCATCTCGTGTGAATCGAGAATGAACATCCGACCCTCTCTTCTTCCGCGCGCGATGATTCGGCCCTCTTTTTCGATGAAACACCCTTCTTGGTCGAATCGTACTTACGTCCCTTGCTCAATCATTTGGCCGACCGAGACCAAGTTCTTCCTGATGGTGGGAACATGCAAGACATTTTTAATGTATGTTTGCTTACCTCTTTCACCGAACGGAAAATTGCCGATGTGCCGAATCGGGTGCGTAGTGTCATCTTCGGTTTCGACATAACTGGGTCGCTCCGGCTCTCGAAGTTCTAGAAACCATTCTTTATGAGATGTCATATGGTTTGAGGCTCCAGAGTCAACAAACCATACGTCCTCCAGATTGAGGGCACTAGTTGAGGTAGAGGCCGACATAGAGTTTGCTCTATGTTTCATCATGAACATTCCGCCACGGTCGGAGTTGTGTGCATACATTCCGCCACGATCTTCGTAGTCAGAGTTGTGCCCATACATTCCGCTATACTCTTCGTAGTCAAAATTGTGCGCGTAATTCGTGAGTTGTCGGCTTGTGGAAGCCGATTCGCGCATCTTCTTTCGTCACTCTTCTTCGTGGTGGCCGAGCTTTCCGCAATATCCGCATTTGGTTGTGTTTTGACAACTCTGGCCGGAGTGGAAGCTCCCCCTTCTTGCAAAGGTTCCTCGTTGGCTTCCGTTTTGCGGTCGAAATTGGGAGTTGTTGTCATAGGTCGGACCTCGTCCGCCTTGTCCTTGGCTAAATCAGCCTCTCGCTCATCCACGTCCTCTTCATCCGTTCAGGTGCATCTAGAGCATGTGGCCTTCCAACTCATTCCTCCTTGTATGTACGTGGTTTTCTTCGACCAAGAGCATTGATTGGAGCTCGAAGAAGGAGGGAGATTTTTCCCTTGCTAGAACGACGGTTCGCATCGCGCCGAATCGTGGTGGGAGGCCGTTGAGGCATATTTGCACCATCTCATCATCATCGATATTTACGCTTATCGAGCCAAGCGAGTCGCAAAGCTCCTTGATCTTCAAGGTGTATGTCGTGATGGACATGTCCCTTTGTTGAATGTTGTTCAACACTTGGTGGAGTTGAAGCCTCTTGCGGTTGTGTTCGCCGCGAAAATCTTTCGTAGATTTTCCCATGCCTCCTTCGACATCTTGGCTTCACGAATGTAGCCGAGCATGTGATCGTGAACACATGTCGTCAAGCAATACATCACACGGCTTGCGGCTTGATCCCATGTCACGTATCCGGGAGCCGTGTCGACAGGTCGGTCTTCGTGCGCTCCTTTGATGTAGCTCCAATAGCCTTGTCTGACAAGGTATTGGTGCATCTTGTACTCCCAAGATGCGAAGTTGTTTCGATCCAACTTCTCGGTAGGGAGAGCGCTCCCTATTTGAGTATTCATTATGTCGATTATTCTTCTTCTTCTTCTTCTCTCTTTGAATGCGAGCTATGTAGCGAAGCTACGATAGCGATGAGCCGGTTCTTGGTCGTCAGCATAGGACACAACGCACGCGGATGGGCTAGATCGAGCTACCAAGTTGCTCTGATACCATGTAAAGAATCAAGAGATGGATTCTGTGCAACAGAATAGATATGACCTGTGTGTGTGTATGAGAGAGAGAGAGAGAGAGAGAGAGTGTGTGTGTGTGTGTGTGTGAGAGAGAGAGAGAGAGAGAGAGAAAGAGACAAGGAGTAAGACACAGAGAATACGCAAGGTAAAGTATATTTACAAAGGAGAAAGACTCGACATTATACAAGGTGGGAGGAGGGTGCTTTATATTGTCACCCTCTCTCTTCATTAACTACAAGACTCATTGAGCATGGGGAATGTGAAAGCTCATAAGTTATGTGTCATAGAATATGATTCTATGACTCATGCTAAATGCTAGAATACAAAGTGGTGACACAATGGTGACTCTTGACCATTGGAGTGTCTATTCACTCTCAAGGTGAGTTCACACACTAGACCAAGTTGAGCTTGATTCTCAACACATTATTTTAAAAACAAAAAACGACACACATGTGAACGTTCTTTGTAGCTTTGCCAACTCTAAAGGTGAGAATTCCCATTTTTCTTTTTCTTCTTTATGTATCCAATCCTTACCTTCTTTTGTGCCCATCTCCAAAAGAGCACAACTCCTAGTTATAAATATGGCCTAAGCCATTATGCCAATTACTTAAACCCCACACTTCCACACCTACTGTGTCATTATTTTAAAAACAAAAAACGACACACATGTGAACGTTCTTTGTATCTTTGCTAACTTTGAAGGTGAGAATTCCCATTGTTTTGAAGTTGAAGGTGCTCCTTTACATTCTTTTCCATGGTCTCAATACTAATGAATCTCACTTGAAATGGATGTTTAGTAGGAGTTCTAATTGACCAATGATTTCTTAGTGAAAGAACTCACACCTAAGGTGAACACGTTGTAATCTACATACCGAAAGAGAGGTTTCATTTATGCGCAATTATTGTTCTAAGTAGTGATCAGATGGCGTGGACTCCATTGTTCATCCTAAAGGTGTAGAGCACAGATTTGCTACTAGCATTGTGGAAGTAGACTAGGACCAAATTCCATGTGATTTATTGAACAAAGTGGATACTTTACATAAAAGTCACACCTCCCGTTTTAAACCAATGTTAATTATCTTTAATTTATAGTTGATTAGTCGAGTTATCACTTGTCTAATATATTCTAATAACACTGTATAGTTGATTTCTAACTTTATCATTGTACAATCATCTACCACTTGCCTAACATATTGTCTCTGGTAAACCTTGTGCCTTTTCCATCTCTCTCTCATCTCACACACATATTACACATACATTTTCGTTTGCTTTATACTTAGTCCTTGTATAATTATATCTTAACTCTTCATAATTGATCTAGCAAGCAACATTATGCAAAGATGCAACCATGGTAGAAAGGGTAGTTCACATTCTAAGTTACAATTTCTAAAAAGGATATTTTAGGTAGTGTTGATTTGAACTTTAGAGCTAAATCAAAATAGGAATGGACTTCAATTGTTTTTGTTGCATACTTTGATTCAAAGAAAGCTTATTGTTTTTGTTGCATGCTTTGATTTAAAGAAAGTTGACACCGTCACATGTCATCTAATTGCCAATCAAATTTGAGATTACTCTTTTCATATTTGATCGCATTTGTCGTGTTGTTATTTGACAATAAGATAGTGAGTACATTTTTTATATAGACAAGTGGAGTTAAGGCATACCTACAAAAGTTGGGGTTTTGATATGGTAATTTTGTTTATTAGAGCAAGAGGAGATTCTATGAAGAGTAAGTTCGTCCAACTCATGCTTATTCTTTAAATAAGATAGTAGTAACATATATCAATTAGTGCAAAAACCATCCTCGAACAAAACACAAGGGGTCAATCTGATTTTTTAGGCTTAACATCCATCAAGCAATTCTAAAGAAAATTGGTCAATATTTCTCCTCATTTATCAATATAAGGACATCTACAAGGATTTTCCATCCAAGCGTGGCTGATTTCCATTCAATGAACCTTTTCCCAAATAATGCAACAATAGCATATTACCCTGTTGTTCAATAACCAGCTATTTGATGCACAAAAGAATGCCCTGTGTTTCTCGTTGAGGAAACAAAATCTTAATGAAATGGAATATCAAAGAAACACTACACTGCATTCCAACAAAAATTCCAAAAATTTGCATTTAGTGGAATTAAAATTCAAGGTGTGATTATTGAAAAGATAGGTCTGTTATAACAATGAATACATATCCATTTCAGTAAAACAGCAAGTTTAGCACAAACAACCCTTCTTGACGATGAAAACCTCTAGTTTCCTACAAAAGGTCTTTGCCGACATGACTACCTTTTACCAGTTGATTTGAGGGCAATTGCAATCATGTCAGAAAATCTCTCTTGCCTGTAAAACAGCATAAATGCCATATTCTAAGATATTTAAAAAGCAAATTTTGCAATATTCGAGAATACAAGTCAGGGCTATTCTTGCAGGGTTAACAACCCTTGATTCATTTTGTTCACTTGTTCTTTCTCATCAAAATCGCTAAAAAATGAACAATCAACAAAATTGTGAAAAACTAGGAGGGTAGTATTACTTAAAAACTTCTTCTGCTGCCTTGATGACTTCGATGGGATTGGTTTCCACTACTTGACCTCCAACAATGATCTCATCTAAAATAGTATGCACCTCCAAAATACACATGACATTGAAAAACTAATCAGCTTGAGGCCAAAATACTCATTTACATGCAAAAAAACAACAAAACTGAAAAGAGAACGTAAACATACACAATGGAGCATATCAAACTTTTTATTGAGACACTAACTTCTCGCCATTTTAGTGACATTCGCAATACTACAATGTTTAGCTTTGTTCATTTTCACATGCTCTTTATAAGCTCTTTCATTCATTTTTCACTTGTCTTTTCTCATCCAATGATTGAATGGTAGTACATAACGGCATATATCAACCTTATTTGAGGATATACTAGCTTTTCATAATTTTAGTGATATCCAAGATATTATATTTTCTATTGGTTTTGCTCATTTTTACATGGCTTTTATAAGCCCTCTCATGCATTTTTTACTAGTCTCTATTCATCTAATTATTCAATGGTTTTGTGGGTTTTGGAAGATTGTATTCTTTTTTATTAAAGGACGGCTAATCATAATTCATATAGTTGGGAGGAGGATCATGTTCTAGTCATTCTTTACGTTAAATCTGAACAATGTCCCTTTCCATACTATGCTGAACAGAAGAAAAGAAAGTCTATTCTGCTCCACCCCATAGAATCAGGATACAAAGTTCTGCTCCACCCATAGCATACATATGCATCATATGCATATGTATGCATAGGTCTCATCAGCTAAAAAAGTAGCACATAAAATGTCCTCAACATCTAACAGCTCCTCTACGATTACATTAGAGGCCAAATTGGCCTTCTCTTTGTCCTTTTGGCTGTCATGTGCATCAATCTTGTCCTTTTTCTTATCTCTAGAATTCTTCTTTCTTTCGAGTTCTACTTTGTAATAGTGGCAATCAAGTTTCTTGTGGCCTTTCCTGCAACATTGATAATGTTACATCATTGCTTTTACCTTTGCTGCTATTTCCCCTTTCCTTGCGTCTACTTTTGTTCCTGTATACATAGTTACTTCTCTTATCTGTCCTACCTCTAACCATGTTGGCTGAGCTACCACCTTCTCCACTTACTTTTCTCTTGATCTCTTCATTGCGTATGGAAACCCTAACACCATCAAAGGTCAAGTTGGAGTCATAATATCTCCCATGAGTCGAGTAGTGTCATAAGCAAGAAAATGGCTCTGAGCTTGTCATCAAAAGGAGCCATTCTTGAGACTCATCCAGTTGCAAGCCAACAAGCTTTCGCATCAAATGTACTTGATGAACATGCGTAGTGTTTTCATATGTAGCCTTCAGCTTAGCAAATAGTTCAGAAGTAGATACCAAGCCTTTGAGATCCACCAAATCTCATCGGAAATAGCCATCTTAATATATGTGATGTTGGGAATAAAGGGCCATTGTGCACGAGTGTGAACGTACTCGTAGCACATTTTTGACTTGTATATACATAATATCTAAAAACCAAAAAAGTGGTACACTCTTCGTACCCAAGACAGCGTGCATCCCTCTCTCTCTCTCTCTCTCTCTCTCTCAGACTCTCTCCATCTCTGGTTGACCTAAACCCTAATCCTCGTGCTGCCCCTTCATGTGACAGCCTTTTTGTTCAAAATTCGCCATACATCTTCCTACATGTTCTCTGGTTTTTCTGCATCCAATGCCCTGTCACAATCCTTCAAAAAGAGAACTCCTGGGCTCCAAAACATCACAAGAGAAATTCTGGGGAAAAATAAGTAATTTTGGGCACAAAAACAGATCTCTAAATTTTCTGCCCAAAGAATTTCAGAACCTTAATCTTTACTGTACAACAACCTGTGCAGCAGTTCTGAAACCCTAAATCTGCTCTGATACCAGTTGAAAGGGTCAGAAATTGTCAATAAGGCTGAGAAACACTCAGGGTTTTAGGTGTAGCAATAGAGTGATGGCTGGCAAGAACATTGAGCTTGTCAAAGTACATACAAATAATAATCCTGCAAATCTTCTCAAGAAGGGTCTTCCCACTGAGCGATTTGCTCATTTCCGATAGATGATGGGAGTTGGATAGATGTATGTAGTTCAGCTTTGTACATACTTGGACTTAGCTGACTTTCTTTTTTCCTTTTTTATTCTCACGGCATATTGCCTTTAGGTGGGAGGTTGTTGGGAATAAAGGGCCATCCTGCCTTTTATTAGTGCACAGGTGTGAACGCACTCGTAGCACATATTCGACTTGTTTATACATAATATCTAAAAACCAAAAAAGTGGTACAGTCTTCATACCCAAGACAGCGTGCATCTCTCTCTCTCTCTCTCTCTCTCTCTCTCTCTCTCTATATGAGACTAAACCACGTCTTTTACGACTATGTTTTTGGAATTGCAATGGATACCCATGGAATGCGGGATTCGGCATAGAGGAGTTCATCGATGACTCGGATATCACACTTCTTGTTGAAACATGGGAGCATGATACTCAAAGGATTCAAGGTTTAGGAAACTATAATGTACACTCTTTGATATGGGAGAAATCCAAGACAAAGAAGAGGACAAGGAGGGGTGGCATGTTTGATTAAGAAGGAAAAAACATTAAGAAGGAAATAGAGAAATATGTGTCAATCGTAAAAAATGATGAACATAAATGCTATATATGGCTCAAAATAGAAACACCTAATGATTTACCCACTTTTGTCGTTGGATGTTACATTCCTCATCAAGATTCTAACTTCTATGCTTGTTTGGATAAAGATCAACCTTTTGCAAATCTAGAAGATGATATTGCTTATCTCAAATCCAAAGGGGAAGTTATTGTCTTTGGTGACATGAATGCTCGTACAAGAAGTATCCAACTTGATTCACAAGAATATTTCATGCCACATATCTCAAGGATGCAAGAGGATATGCAAATGTATAGTCGATCTTCTAGCGATGAAAAAGATCCAGACCAATTTGGGAAACTACTCCTACAAATGTGCAATAGTACCAAATTGCTTATTGCAAATGGTGTTTCATTATGGCCCAATACTAACGGCTTTACATGTAGAAAACACAATGGAAATAGTGTGATTAACTATGTGCTACTTTCCGAAGGTATTTTGGATCATATACATAAATTCTCATTGGGGGAATGGACACCGGAATCCGATCATAGGAATTTATGTATTGATCTCAAATGTATGCATAGGTTTGATTGCGAGAAGGTCATTGAAGATAGTAAACAAACGCACTTGAGCATGAATCTTAAGCAGGCGCTCATGTATTCCAAGATGGTTGGGGATATGTTACAAATGACAAAGACACAACATGGTGCCACACTAGAATGCAAATGGGAAGCTTTTAAGAATGTCATTTTCTCTTGTACAAACAAATGTTTTTCGACCAACCGCACATCATGGAAATGCACCAAGAAATGTAAGAAAAAATGTTTTTCGACCAATCGCTTAGAGGTGGGTAAGCAAGCATGTTATGCATTTGAGAACACATGCAATCTTGGAGATATTAAGTGTTGGGTCCCCAAGAAATATCTTTTTGACACTTTTGTGACCCCGGTTCTTCTCTATGGGGTGGTGGTATTCCTAAATCTACGTGGAAAGAGTTTGAAAATGTCCAAAAACATTTTCTTACAAAGTTTCTACAAGTTAAGAAACAAACGCCCTACACCCTCCTCCTTGAGACGGGATCGCTTCCCATTGAGATCATGGCCATGGAAAGGGTTGTTAAATACATGCTTATGGTTCAAAAAAGCCCCTCACATCGACTTCCTAGAATTGCATGGGAAGCAAGCAAAAAGATCCAAAAGACGCATAAAAGCAAAATTTTGTGTTCCGGTTGGATGCAAGATTTAGAAAAATGGTTTGGTAGATGGGATGCAAGACACTTGCTTCATGATGCGTCACTAGATTCCTCTGTAAATGAGGCCTTTTTGCAACGCCAATGTATCATGACATGGGACAAATGTGGTGGCTCACACTTCACACATTATACTACAAATGTTGCACCTAACTACAAAACCATATTCTTGCGGAACGGGGAAGCCGTACACATCGATACATGTTAGAGCCCATCCCAATATCTGCCATTCGAACCATTGCTTCCATGCGACTTAGCTCGCATGCATTGAGATGTGAGACGGGGCGTTGGGGCACAAGTGATGAGAGTGGCCGACTATGCACACTTTGCCCTAAACAAGTTCGAGAGTCTGAGTATCACACTTTGATACAATGCTCTACCTTTGATCATATTCGACCATGCTTTCCACATTTCTTCGATCGAGCCCAATCCTTGCACGAATTTCTCTCACAACCATGATGTGCACTCTCGATTGCAACATTCATTGGTAAAGTTCTTGAACATCAAGAGTCGCTACTCACCTTCACACGCATCACGTGAAATGTAATATTTTTGGTCTCATAGGTCATATTTGACCTCCAAAGACGATAATATAATCTATCTATCTATCTATCTATCTCTCCCTTTGTTTTTTTTTTCATGAAAACACAATTATATTAATAAATGTGTGTAAAAAACACTACTTATAATGGGTGTGACAATGGAATATGGTCACCCACTAACTACACTGCATGGGTAGTGGAACATGTTGAATTGTCAATAGGCAAGACGAACACTCCACGGAAGAAAGAATTTCCACTTGCTCCAATAAAGAAAATTGACACATTAGTACTCCCTTCTTTGATTTTGGGTCAACCTGTGTAAATTGTGCAAACACCCATTTTCTAGGTGTCAAATGACATCGTTATAAAACTTGCCAAATATAAGAAATGTAACTCCAAATCTGACAAGCAATTGGACATTGTATAAATCGATGAGTACTATCTTCCATTTGAACAGTGCAAAAGCAACAATTACCCGTTACTAATCCACAACACTTTAGAGCTAATCCCAAAGGCAATCCTCCAATCAAAACTCTCCAAATGAAGACCTTTGCTACAAGTGGCAATTTAGAATGCCAACTACGTTGTAAGATTTGCCACCACCCATGATCAGATTTGTGTAATCTCCATTCTTCTTCGGCCTTAGATGATAACCATCCAAGAGACTCAACAGAGCAATGATACAAAAGATTAGTAGTCACTTGTAACAATGATGTTTGACCCTTTAAACACCAATCAAGCCACGATTGTTCTCCTGTTTGTAGAGGTAAGTGACCTTGCATCAATGGAATATTTTGCAGTTGTTGTCAAATAAACACATAATTAGGCGGAATGCCTAATAATTGTCGCGCTTCAGCAAACTCCAAAATTCTTTGAGATGGAGCCTCAACTATATCTCCCACCTCTTTGAACCCCAAACGAAACAAACGATTAAATTGAGAGCGCAATCTCTCCTTTCCTGGCCAACATATCAACCGAGAAGACACAAGCAACTCTTTTTGCAAAGAATTACAATGCTCTCTACTAGATGATGGTTTCCATACACATAACAAGAGTGCTTCTTGCCATGAGGTAACCAAGTGTTGAACACATGTAGAGCCCAGAATCCTACGTGAAATACATCCATTCAATAATTGCCACCATGAAGGCTTAATCGTTGTCCTCCCATGTTTTAAACCCTTGTTCTCAATGAAATATCGAACAATAGATATCCATGGTTGTGAGTTTGAACACATATCTTATAATAATGAAAATCTGTGAGCCATCATATGCTTAGATAAGTTCAATATTCCAGCTCCCCCCAAGCGGTTAGGGGTTGCTAGATGATTCCATGCAACCCAAGTGATTCCCATCTTATCCCTCTTCTTCCACAACAAATATCGAAGAGGTTGAAAAATAGAATGCAAAGCCTTCTTTGTCCATGGCAACAATGGCAAGTAATATAATATCATGGGTTCCATAATACATTGTACAACCTTCAAGTGTACATGAAATGGCCAAGATTGTGACTTCCAATACATGAACTTATCCCTCAACTTACTAGACATCCATTCAATCAATTGACCATTTGTAACCTTCATTCCTAATGGATAGCCCAAGTGTCGAAAAATAGAGCCTTTCTTGACCACGAATCCTTGCCATCCTAAACATTCCAAATCCCTTTCAGTACATGATATGAGACTAGACTTCCTCCAATTAATATGCAATCCAGAAGCCATCCCAATCGGGGCTCTTACCACTAGGAAGATGCCTTAAAACTTTCTCCACCTCATCCTCAGTGAAATCCGCATCCAATTAATGACTAATGACGTCATGCACAATACATCCAACCACATCATAAAACTCATGACATGCTCTACTCACCTCATTTGTCATTAACAATTGTGGGCCAATCAACTCCTTAAAGTAATGAACACATATGTCAATTATTGTAGTAGGATCCACTATCCATTCATCCCCTTGCTTCACATGTACCGCATTAGATCGAGTATAAGTAGGATGTAACGCTTGGAAAAACAAATGAGATTGACATTGATTATCTATGAGCCCATCCCTCAATTGTCGCACCTTTGCATAACTTTGGCATTGCAACTGAGAAATAATAACATGCAATTGACTTTGGATATCCAAAAGCTCCTCATCTAATGGTGTATGTATTAATAATGCATTACACCTAGAGAGAACTTGTGAGAATCGTCGAAGAAGACCTCTTCTTCGTTGAGCATTAGTTACTCTATACATACGATGAATGATCTTAATGTTTCGTAATGTGATTTCCCATGCTTTAACTCCTTTAAGATTCACTTCTTGTGAAAAATTTACCAAAATTTGCTCCATGAGAGAATCAAAGTGAGGTTGAAGCAAAAGAGAAGAGTTAAAGCGTAATGGAGGCTTTCCAAGTAAAGACTTATACATGTCAATTGCATGACCAGAAACCTCCAAACAAATAGGGAAGTGATCTAAAGTTCCTACATCTTGTAAAACTATCGTACGAAGTGATGTCGGTAAAAAAGAATCATTGTGCATCACATACATTCTATCTAACCGACTCCATGTTTGTCTATGTTGAGCAGATTGGAAAGTAAAACCTGGATCATTCCCATGCAACCATGTCCAAACATCCAACTTTAGAACCTCCATAGCCAATGAATCCCAAGCAAGTTGCTCAGTATCATCCATGATTGAATGTTCAAACGTAGATTGAGATGTATCAACACACATGTTAAATTCACCCATAAGTAATACTAGACGACCCACACATAGGGTTTGACGAAGTGCGCCCCATAATGCAATATGTTGCGTGACTTGGTTAGGGGCATAAATCCCAACCACCCACACAACCTCGCCAAAAAAAGTGATTTCTAGAACCAAAAACCAACCATAAGGATCACTATGCACCACTTGAGGATAATATTTATCCCGCACGATTAATACCAAACCTGAATAATGATTATTAAGATGTCCTGCATAGAATGATGAATATCCACGCAAATGAACTGTGGATCCTGCAAACTCATGACACTTATGCTCAATTGCACATAATACATCCCATTCTTTATTTAACAAAGTTTGCCATAATATATACTTCTTATGAGGAGAACATGCCCCTCTCACATTCCATGTTACCACTTTCATTCAATCAACAATGTTATGGGCCCACTTGCTCCTTCAGAGCAACCGATGTCATGAAACTAGTCAAAGCATGTTCAAATGCTGTATATGGATTTTCATGCACCACATCCTTAGGGCCGTCTATCGAAATCTTTTGTTTAGGTTCTCCCGCTTGACGAAAACCTCGAGAATTCGATGAGATTACAACCAGTCCCAATGAATCAAACTGAAGGTGAAGGGGTAATCCCTTATCCCTAAATTGTCTTTGCCAAGGAACTTTTCGAGGACCCTCCCTAGTTCCTGAATTACCTTTCCAAGTAGTCTCACGAGTAGTGGGCAAACTCACTGAGACTCTCTCCCTCTCTAGTTGACCTACACCCTAATCCTCATGCTGCCCCTTTCATGTGACAGCCTTTTTGTTCAAAATTTGCCATGCATCTTCTTACATGTTCTCTGGTTTTTCTGCCTCTAATGCCCTATCACAATCCTTCCAAAAGAGAATTCATGCATTCTCTCCTTCAACAAGTCAAAACCCGTTCCCTCAAATCGTCGAATCTCAAATAGATTCTTCACATTTGAGGAGGAGGATGCCATAGTTGCACAGTGAAGAGGTTAACCTACTGGAATTTTAGGTCAAATGCACCAAAATCAGAGACTAACCTCAATAAACATTGCACCACGGCTCCAAAACGTCACAAGAGAAATTCTGGGCAAAAATAAGTAATTTTGAACACAAAAACTGATCTCTAAATTTTCTGCCCAAAAAATTTCAGAACCTTAATCTTTGTTGTACAACAACCTGCGCAGCAGTTTTGAAACCCTAAATCTGCTCTGATACCAGTTGAAAGGGTCAGAAATTGTCAATAGGGGACAACAACTAGCAGTGAGACCCATGCAGTCCGTTCGATGGGTTATATTATACTAGCCAATAACATCTTTTTTATTTCAGTATGCAGTATGCATTCACAAGTTGGGGTCTTCACCATATTGATCATGCATTTGTCCTCATGGGGATAGTATGGGATACTACCTCTAGAGGCATGCCTTTCATGTCTTCGTAGCCCCATGTGAATACATCTTTGAATTCTTGTGAGAGTCTTATTAGGGTATCTTTGTCTACTTGGGGGAAGTCCATGGCAATAAACACTAGTTTTTGATTCCCTTTATCTCCCAAGTTGATTCTCTTTACTGTTGCAGGACCGTCACATGTTGTACCTAGTGATTATGTTGTTTGTTGCGATCCGCAACACACAAAGGAGCGAGACTCTTGCTCATATTGTTGAAATATGCAAGAAAATCTGCTTCCTCTGGTACTTTTGGTGCTTGTGTAGGGGAATCGCAAGTTTTGAGGTGAAGGGTTGTTGGTGCAGCTTTGGTCCCCCAGAGTCTTGGTATGGCATTTAGGAATTTTTAACACATTTGATGACCCTTGTATCTTGGTGCGCCATTTTGGCTTTGTAAGGTTTAGGCTGATTGGGTGTATAGGGTCATTGCGTATCTCTTCTTCCTCAACTCTCAGTACAGTAGGTATAGGAGTGAGGTTAAAACAAGACAATGTTTGACCATCTTCATCATAGCGTTGGATCTTGTTAGGTTGACTGGGCATATAGGGTCATTGAGTATCTCTGCTTCCTCAACTCTCAGTACAGTGGGTATAGGCGTGAGGTTAAGACAAAAAAATGTTGACATCTTCATCACAGCATTGGATCCCATTAGGCTGACTGGGCATATAGGGTCATTGAGTATCTCTTCTTCCTTAACTCTCAGTACAGTGGGTATAGGCGTGAGGTTAAAACAAGACAATGTTTGAGCATCTTCATCACAGCATTGGATCCTGATTGGGTACATTGCGTCGGCAGTTGGTAAGGCGTGCATCCAGTTCATATTTGACCATGTTGACATGGTGGACTTAGCATCGTTGTGAGCCTTAACCAACATTCGAGGTCACAGTTGAATGCTTGGTTCCTCGCAAGTATAGTTGTTATTTTACTTCCTTTGGTGGGGTGGTATGCAAGGAGGTTTGTTTCAAATTCAGGGGTAGCCTAGTGGGTGTCCATCAGGGGGATTCCTTCTTGTTAGACCTTTTGTGTGTAGAGTAAATTCTATAGGTCTTATTGTTTTTCCTCATGTAGATTGTGTCATTGTCGAAGTCCATGACCAACCTATTTACTCTAAGGAAGAGTCTCCCAAATAGGCAATCATATGCTACTTGATTAGTGGGCCTTGTTACTATGAAGGTGATGGAAAACTCGATTCCATATATCAAGAATTTATGGGAGGCACCATACCCTCAGTTAGCTTAATTGACCCATCAGCCATTCGTAGCTTAACATCGGAGAGGAGCATTTCTGGCCTGCCCTGCCAACAATGCAGCTAATTACATTGACCCTTGCACCAGTGTTGATTATGGCGGATATTGTGACGTTATTTACGCCGACAGGCAAGGTGACACTTGTGTCATCACTTTTGAAATGGGGTTTGAGCATATCAATTTGGAAACCTTCATTGTGTTCTTTTTATTGATTATTTCAGCAGCTAGAGGATTTGTGAGAACCGGTTCCCCATACCCGGCCAAGAGCTAACCATTAAGTCTTTTGAGTACATCGTGCAACAGTTGCAGGTCCAGTTTTAACACCTCTTGTGTGAGTTCAACTTCTTTGGATAATAAGTAGTTAAAATTATGGTTGGGGGTTCCACGGACCCCCATCGCTCCATACACTTATTGTAGAGATATTTTTACTTTTAGTGCAAGGAGTTGTTGCAAGAGTGCCAAGTTAACCTCTTTAGGGGGTGTCTCTATGTATGATAGGGTTTTGGTGGCTGGGTGGTGTTCATCGTTTATTATTTTAGGTTGACCTTGAATAGTGGCCCAGCTTTAGAGTTGGCAAAAAGCTTAGGCTTGGTTTGTTAGGCATCTATTGTTTTTAGTGGTGTCTCTATGTATGATAGGGTTTTGGTGGCTGGGAGGTGTTCATCATTTATTATTTTAGGTTGACTTGGAATAGTGGCCCAGCTTTAGAGTTGGCAAAAAGCTTAGGCTTGGTTTGTTTGTTGACATATTTTGGTAGTGATGTGTGTGAACACACTTAGGACAGTGATGTGTGAACATACTTAGGATAGTGATGTGTGTGAACATATTTAGGACAGTAATGTGTGAACACACTTAGGACAATGATGTGTGTGAACATACTTAGGACTACAGGGGCATTTTTTCCCTCTTTAGGAGGTTTTTTCCCCCTGTCTAAAAATACTCTTACAACCCTAAAGTGGTGTAGGTTTTTGGGATTCAAAATAAGAATCCAACATTGTTGGTTTCTTTTCGGAATAGCTTGATGTACTCTGACATTTGCCCCTATTGTCAAGGGTGTGACTGACAAAAGCTTCGTGTCAATTTGTCTCCCACAACCTGAACATGAGGCTTCGCATTGGAACCAAGCAAATAGGTCTTGGGCTTGTTGGTCTGAAGAAGTCGAAGGTCTTGTGAGTAATGGCACCTTATTATAGTTGTACCAGGGTCAATATGTCATTTGGTTATAATATTCATTCTTCGTCAAACACTAGCTAACCATGTGCGGGCCTTGACAATTCAAGCCGCCATGGTGTGCTTCCGTGCCACATTGGTTGACCTCTTTGCTCATTCCACAGTACAAAGACGAGGATCAGATCTCCTTCATAATCGACAAAGTGGGAGAGACCTCTTCGGCCATATATTCGACATAGGATATAGGCTCTTGTGATTGTAGGAGGTCGAGCTCCCCACAAACTGAGCAAATTCGCTGGGCTCCTACTCGAAGGAGAGCTGGTTGTTGAGGTAGGATTGGGGGTGGGATTGGACAGCTTGTACTAGGTAGTGACCTAGCATGTTCTACTACAAGTAGCATTACAAAAGTTTTGCATCATTTTCAATATTGTGGCCTCTTTTGGTGTAAGTATGGGCGTACCCCTTCTGACCATTTCTCTTGTTGCATACCCCTTCGGCCTGTCAACTTTTGTGGGCGAGTGACCGGGTTTGGTGTGGGTTCGGGTTGTTCCAGCTTGTTTGTAGGTGCCTGTGTTGGCACTTGGAGTCCTCGAACGTCATGCAGGCCTGTCAACTTTTGTGGGTGAGTGACCGGGTTTGGTGTGGGTTCGGGTTGTTCAAGCTTGTTTGTAGGTGCCTGTGTTGGCACTTGGCATGCCTTTATAAAATATCGGCACATGCAGGCTATTAAGAAATTTTGCAGAGTTGGGCCATAAAGCCCCTTGATGAACCAACTCATGAGTTTATCATTGAACATCTTGCGCCAGGATCAGACCGACTATGCAAACTTTTGGTGCAACGCATGTAATCTCTGACTGTTTCTTTCCCTTCTTGCTTGAGCAAGAATAATTGGTCAATGGGGAACCATTTGTTCCCTCTCCAAGCAAAATTTGTCAGGAAGTTCTCGATGACATAGCTGAAGTCAGTCAACAATCTTCCAGTAGGGTTTGGAACCAGATACCCACTTGGTCATCTAGTGTTAACCCGAATGCTGCTACTCTTGTGGCATCTTAGATTGGTTCACATCCTCGACTAATCTGCTTAAATTGTTCCACATGGTCATAGGCATCTCAATATCCTGGAAAGTGGGGGATCAGTTTTGAGATAGAAGAGCTTTTGCAACAGCCATTCTCATTCCATCAAAGAGACTAATGTTTGAATAGACTATAATGCTATGGCCACCTTAGCATTGGCAGGTAGATTTGAGCTTGGGTTTGTAGTGTCTTGATTCTACCTATTTGCTCAATATGACTATTCCTCAAATGCTCTTTTATTGTGTGCGGTGAGAGTACTACCAGTTGGGCTTGAATGTGGGTTTGACTCTAACCTAGTGTGAGGTGAGTTTTGCCTGTGAGGTTGAGGTTGAGGTTTACATTTATGTTTGGGCCCCACCAAGTGTTAACCTTCCACCATAACTTCGGGCTTGATTAGATGTGCTCTTTTCAACTTGATCATTCCTTTCTCGTTATTGATCATGGTGTTGGACAAATTTTGAACGGGGAGGAGTTGCATTCGAGAGAGCATTTACGTCCAATTGCGTTTTTAATCGTGCAATCTCCTCGGCATGCTATTTTTCGCCCTGCCGAGAGTCCTTTGTCAGTTGGACGAACGCAGCTGAGAGTTCATTGTGGACTAGGGCAGCTTATTTTGCCTCTATTTGCCCTTGTTCCCTAGTGTTGTGGAGGGTTTCCTCCAATTGTTGGCGAACAACCTGCCCTTCTCGGTGCAATTTTTCTACCTCAGCCAAGCAAGTGCGGTATGCTTCAGTTTGCTTGGCAAGCTCATCTTGGGCAGTTGTTTGTTGGTTAACAAGGTCAGTGTTATGTTTCGTTAGTGTCTGCACCTGGCTGTGGTCTTCTATGCTAGCTCAGGAGAGCGCATTCAGGCGTTGGTAGAGTACGGATGTTACCTTGAGCATGTCCTGAATGGCATCCAGGTTAACTTGGGAGTACGGATGGGGTGTTTGTAGCCTTGTTCTGGGCTGTCGTGGTTCCAGTGGCTGCTATCTGATGAAGTACCTAGGTCATTATTGTGCCAGGTGTGGAGCTTTGACAGCGTTGTATCTTTGTCGATATTCTAGTTGCTTCATCCTTGGGAGATTGGTGTGTGTTTTGTTGTCTTTGAGCTGGCAATGCCAGCATGCCTTCAAGCTGTAGTGACTGATTGGGTGTTGTTTGTGTCAGGCTCACATCGATGTCCTCTAAGAGGACCACTTCGAGTTGTGTGGTGTTTGTGTATGGTGTTGTAGTCTCTGTCGGTAGGCTATGGTGCCTTTCTTCCAGTGCAGCAGATGGTTGTGCATGAGGCTGTCTCTGTTGATCTCATAAAGAGCATTCCCATCTTATAATAGGTTTACATAGGTTGGCAAGAGGGCTGATTATAATAATTGTCTGCCCATCTTTAAAGTAACTATATGTTTCTAGTACATTCCCATGCTTGTGAGTCAGTTTATTAGTCCCAGATCAAAATTGAATGCTTTAAGTTTCCTTCAAGCTTTCTTCTAGCTAATTATTTAGTTCGAATCTAACTAAAGTACTTATATTTGTGTTCACTCTAATTTTGGACGGATAACCCTATGTGTTAACACATGTTTCTTGTCAAGAACTACGTGTTCCTCACTCGGCAGCTAATAATGATCATGCTCCGATGTTTCAAATGAGGATGTTATAAATTCCATCCTACTAAACATGAACATAAAATAATTAATGGATCATGCTGTTCATGAAAAGCTTAATCTTCAATATCATCATTGGAAAAAAAAATATGAATAGAACTATGCATCTCCGTAGATCTTATCATAGTAATATCTTAAGGGATGAGATGGACATACCTTACTGAAATTGAATACTATATCAAGTTCACAAACATTTTTGAAGCATTTGTCCAATGACTCCACAAGCACTATATGAATTAATTATGCATCACAACATCATCAACTAGTAAACATTTCAACCAAAAGAACAAGTAGAAGAGTGATGTATACCTTGAATTAGGTCAAGGATTCCCAGCTCACTTTCAGCATTGTCTACGATAAAGACAAAATATAGAGTGGCATAATGTTTATAGACCAATTTTGATTCCTGTCAAACATCCAAAAGCCCTGAAATCATGCATTATTATGTGTAAATGAAATAAAATATGGTTTGCATTATATATTCAAATCGAAATTAAAAACTCACAGGGCCAAATATCTTATCAGCATCTAGAAAGCTGCACATGCTCTCTGATCTACTAGACAATGCTGATATAAAAGAGGAAACAATCAACATTCAGCTCAAACTCTACACAACTGTGCACGATACCATATGTGAGCCCTAAGAGGAGGATATATGCTATATATTATGCAAAAAAACTATAAAATACATTTTATAGTTTATCCATACACAAACTCTACACAACTGTGCACGATACCATATGTGAGCCCTAAGAGGAGGATATATGCTATATATTATGCAAAAAAACTATAAAATACAATGCATCATACTTTTTTGCCTCTGAAATCTCAAAGATTGTCCAACTAATTCCCAGGAGAAGATATGTCTCCGTCAAGTAATATGGGACAAGTACTTCCAAGTAAAAGCTAAATCATTTGGCCATCAGCCTAGTCTTATGCACAAATCTAATGTTTATACCAAAACTATCCCAACCATCCATCTATCAAAAAACTAGCTACGTCTCATTCAAGAAATAAGATACAAATATTCTCTAGAGAAAGCTAAATCATTTGGCCCCTGGCCTAATCTTACGCACAAATCTAAGGTCTATACCCAAATTACACCAACCATTCATCTAGCTTAAAACTAACATTGCATAGCTATGTCCACATCAAAGAATAGGAGACAACTACTTCCTAGCAAATGTTAAATCCTTTGGCCATTGGCATAATCTTATGCAAAAATCTAATGCTTATTCCGAACCTTAGACCAACCATTTATGTACGTAAAGAATCTCATTGTAAAGTTATGCATCATCAATGAATAGGACGCAACTATTTGCTATAAAATATGAGAATCATCTGCCCATTGGCTTACTCCTATACATAAAATGCTTACATCAGGCTTAAATCTACCCCTCATCTAGAGGGACAAAAAGGACACATCAATCAAGTTAATGCACATCAACGACAAACCTTCAACAAGTTCTGTATAAGACAATGTTCGGGACAAAATAGCTGAATCTATCGATTGGACCTCGGATTATTGCAGAAAAAAATAGAATCAATTCCAAAGTTTCAACTGAAGAATACGCAAACAGTGTGGATCTCTTTCCAAATGAGATTGCATAAAGAAAGAAAGAAAGAAAAATACCTGTATAAACGCTTCGAATTACTTCTTGCTGCTTATCTGCACGCTATGATCCATGCAAAAGCAATCGTTGAGATGTGGATTCTTAAAGCACTACAAGGACAAGAAGAACAAGAAGACTTACAAGAGGTTCATAGAACTTGGTGAGGCGAGGTTTGCCCTGAGTATTCAGTACCAGTACTGCGTGAATCATCTTGATTACCCTGTCCGCATGTGAGAAACTCTATGTCTGTCTGTGTGTTTGCATGTATGTGTGTATGTATACATAGAGGGAGGGAGGTATGTATGTGTATTTCTATTTGTATATATACGTGTACGTGTACTTCTATCTGTACCTATACATATACCGTATACGCATAGAATGAACCATACGTACCATACGTGCATTCGAGAATGATTCAATCAAACGTGTATCGTAAATCATCTCAAAGTTGGATTGGATTGGATTTATAAGTTGGAAAAAAAAAAATAAAGATTGAAATTTCAAAAAATGACTATCGTCTATATTATATATTGATTGAACCAAATGTCTAACACAATTGAAAGTCCAAAACTTAGGAATCACTTAACTACTAAACATTAGAAAGCACGAACATAAAAACCAAATGATTTAAAGACATAATTGTATTGGTGATGAGCTCAGCTCCTCTTGCAATTATCGATGTTCTCATCTCGCAATTAGTGAAGGTATCAATTTCTTCACTTTAGAACTTTACAAAAAAATGAGTATGAACTATAGAGATTGAATCAAAATATGTCATTATAAATTATAATCAAACGTTCAAAAACTCATAAAATGTACCATCAAGAATATGAAGAAAACATGACACTAACATAAACATATATTCATGAATATGAAGAAAACATGACACTAACATAAAATTTTAGTATGACATGACACTAGAGAGAGAGAGAGAGAGAGAGATGTGGGAAAATGAGAATTTGAACACAAGACATAAGCAATGGTACCACAACAAATTACCACTAGGGTGGGCTAATTTCAAACAATAAAAATAAGAAAAAGATAAAATACCTATTTTTCACATATTTGTTTCCAAACGTTTGTATGCTTGCATGAACACGTTTATTACGAAACGTTTGATATATGTATGCATATACGTGTAGCAAAGAAAACAACAAGATACACAACAAAAACTATGCACAATGCACCACAAATTTTTAATGTAGAGAACCCTCAAAGAGGTAAAAACCACGAGACCTAGTCCAGAAATAATTCACTATCGACGTAAAACTTAAACACCAAAGTTCTATTCTAAACAAGTTAGAGTACTATGAGAAAGAAAGGAATGTGAGATTTCCTCAACAACTAAACCCAACTAAAAGACTAAAAACCAACCACCAAAAACTCACAGCACATGGTTGATGACGGAGGCGGTGAAGTCTGAGATGTCGATGTTTAATAAGTGTATACACGAGCACTAAAGGAGCAGGCCAAGAAAGGGAGTATGAGCTCTCTAAAATCTGTTTTTCTTGCACAACAAAAAAATGTTCGTTTTTCTCTTTTAACTCACTTTCAAAAGTGAGGATAGATGTGTGAACATCTAAGTGTGACCCCTTTGCACATTGAAGTTTTGGGCGTCCATGGCCCATTTACACACTAAATATGTGGACAGAAAACTATATGTATACGTGTAGGGGTGTATGTGTGCATGTGCATATGAGTGTATATGTGTATGTGTATGTACAATTGTATGTTATATATGAATGTGTGTTCACAAGTGTGTGTGTGTAGCACCAAGGAGTGTTATATATATATATATATATGGGATCGTAACCCAAACCCTATGGTTGGATCCATGATGCAAAAGATATTGGTTTAATTACATTAGTAATGAGAGACAATAGTTTGCCATTGCAAGTGGCTGAATTATGGTCTCCAAAAAATGTTTTACGAGACTCAATGGCCATGAGAGTAGTTAATGGTTTACGAGAAAGCTCAGAATTTTTCCGGCGTAAATCTAAGGAAAAGTTGTGTATGCTTCAACCACAAGAGAAACGATGTCGTACTTCTACCATTTCCTTACAAGAGAAACGATGTTGTAGGAACATTGTCCACATTATGTTTGGATCCCTCAGTAACTTGGGACAACAAACAAGAACTTGTACCTCTAAAAAACGAGCACAATTCCATTATTGTTGCATCTAAGTGGACCCAAATGGGAGATAAAGGCACTACTGAATTTTTTCATGCAATGAGACCCTATCATGATGAGAATGGGACCATCTCATCCGACCCACACGTGATCAATGAGATAGCCACACTCTACTATTCCAAATTACTATCATCAAAGACATTTTCCACATGTCGGTCATGTGTTTGGAATAAGTGGGAACCAAGAATAACACTATGCATGATTTTTCAACTTCATGCAGTCTTTACTTATGACGAAATGAGTGAAGCATTTCACACTTTGCCTAAACATAGTTGCCTAGGCATGAATGGTTTAATCCCAACTCTCTTCATTAAATATTGGGACTTATTCAAGGTAGATTTATGTACAACCTTCCAACAAATTCTTCGTGACGGTTGTATGCCTCCACATTTTATAGAAGGACTAACTTGCCTTATCCCTAAGCAAGAGGACCATTCACTAGACATCAAGAAATGGCGCCTCTATTACCATACTCGATACAATTTATAAAATCTTGGCGAAAGCAATTAGTATACGCCTTTGTACTATATTGCCTACAATTATTCACCCAGCCCAAACATGTTTCATACAAGAAAGAAGTATCTTGGATCATGTTTATACATTTTGGGAATCTGTTACACTGACAACCAAATCCAAACAAAAGTTGGCAATTGTTATGCATGATTTGACAAAGCTTATGACTTTTGTTGATTGGGAGTTTTTGCAAGGTGCGTGACTAGATTTGGTTTCTCTTAGGAATGGATAACAAGCAGGTATTTCCTCATTATATAGTTCAACTCTAAGACAAGTCTTTATTAGCTGGAAATTATGGCCCTCTTTCTTCTATTACATAGTCGTTTACATAAGGTTGCCCTTTGTCTCCTATAAGATACCCCATTTCGGTATCGAGGATGTACAATAAGTATTGATTTATCAATAGAAAATCAAGTGGCACCCTTCTTACGGACATTATAGAAAAAGTTGTTATTATGGAGTTCAACAAAGTTGCCTTTTGTTGTACGAATTGTAGTTGCCAACTAAGCATTGTTGGCAACAACATAATATGTTTTACCTTGTTGGATCTTTTCCAAGTCATGCATCTTGCAAATATGGAGATTGATTCAAAATTTCTTATGGTCAGGAAAAACAGAGGGTTATGCTCGGTCCAAAGTAAAATGGGATGTTATTACCTTACCTTGTTTTAAAGGAGGACCATGTATTATTGACTAGTAGACCAATCAAGAGCCATGTTAACTAAGTTGATTATTTAATTTAATCTGGGGTGGGAGATATGGAAAGTATTGTTGCTCAACCATTGTTCGGAATGCTTTCCTCACTTAGGTGCACCTTGGTTAATGGATGTCAATTAGATATTTAGGGAAAATTTCAGAGTACCTTCATCCCATGGAGGGAGGACAAATTTATTCATATTGTTTTTCTACATGGGGACAAGTCAAGTTCTTGGTTTGCTATGCAATAAACCCAAACCTACTCATTATGATGAGTATCTAAGACAATGGTTGGTATGGAACTTGTTGTTTACGACATCAAATGGTTTAGTGTTCTAGACAATGGTTGGCATGGGGGGAAATGGTTGGTCTTGCTAACTCAGTCAAGACCTAACAGGTTTTCTTATCGCGCTCCTAGGAGGAACAAAAACAAGTACTATCTTGGATGCATGGAGGACAACTAATGTATCATCAAATTCAAGATGCTATGAGTAGAGTCACCATACCACCGCCTAGCTCTTACCGTAGATGGGTACTAGGTGGGTTTTCAAGATTGGAAGTTTTGTTCACTGTAAAGGGGTATTTAGAGGATAAGACCTTCCGTCTTTTTGATGTGGATAATGCAAATCAATTGTCTCAGTCGTAGGATACGGTAATCGATTATCTTTATGTTATGAAACATGATATAAGGGTAATAGGATATTTTAATTGCAAATGGTATATTGACCCACCAAACATTGGAAGTTATGGGTGCTGGGTAAACAACCTTTGTTTAGATTAGCATGGGACCTAGTTGATTATTAGTGGAAAGATCCATTTACTGGTAACAACTTTAATTTTTTCCAATATTTTGTATAGTTGGGAATACATGTTTTGTTAGATAGACAGGATGTGTCACCAACTGCATTTCAATACTCGAGTCAATAGGGTATTACTCCAATGTTTCTTGCTGAGTTCTAGATTAACATATGGACTAGAAAATAGTCACAACAAATATTTCATGTACAATGGTTACTTGTGCATCGAGCCTTGCATGTTGACACATGGTTGCATAAGATGGACATATCCTCAAGTTGTGCTCATTGTCATATACAAGTTGAAACTCAAAAGCATTTGTTTATAGGACTGCATTGAGTCTCACCTAGTGTGGCAATGCCTCCTTAGAATATTTGCTAACTACTTTCCTCCATCAGTATTCACATGGGGAATGGTGGTTTGGACATCACTTGTTCTCTCTACTTTCCATTACGACACCGAATCTATGGACCATGGTTTTCACACTAACTTTGGAAGTCTTTCTAGTTTTTAGAGATAAGGTAGGAGGTGCAACCATTATGGTATAACATCTAGAAGGCTCGGTGCTCTCTTGTTTTTCATTAAGTTATAGCCTCACCAATTGAATTGGTAAATATATTTGGTTGGACATGTATTATTGTAGATTTTGGCGATAAAGCTACTCAATGCCATCAGTTTCTAACTTTGTGGAAAGTTATTCCACTTATGTCCTCGAAGAATGGCACTCCTTTTTGGCACTTTCAGCCACCACGATGGTTGTTCCCTCCGCCAATCACTTACAAATCAAAACTTTGTAAATTGTTTACATTAATGAATGGATATCTTTTCAATCAAATAAAATACACTAATGATGAGTCGAAAGGATGTGAAAGACCATCATTGTGTCTCAAGAATGTGTTTTTCATTGGGGATGTTGAATTAAGATCATACAATTAAGGAAATGCGGCGTTGGCTACTTGAGGGAGGTGCATGGATAAGCAAATAAATTCCTTTTGCATCTATCTTGGATTTGTCCTCACCTAGCTCTTTTCTTGTGGTAAGTTACCCACTACATAGGGTTTGAGCCCTTTGCTGTCTCTTTTCTTCATAGGTTCAATATTTTGTGCCATGATGTGCCATGACACTCTAGATATTCATGATCAACACACTATTGGGCATTTGATGACTTATCCACATTTAGTATTTCAGTTTTCCCTATCATGACCCCTTTATGTTTGTCACGACTTTTGAATTGGTAGCCGAATTTATGGCTTGAAATTTTATTGTTTCTAATCAAACATGTTATAATTTGTTTTTCATGGGTTCACTTCACTTTGAAGCTTTTCGTGGATAATATAATGTATTGCTCTGAAGGGTTGCACAGGGGTATTTAAGGAAATAACCGGAAGATAGGGTCATTTCAAAGTTCTGAATATCAAATATCGCGACCTTCTTTCAATATCTAAAAAAGCATTTCTTATACAAAATCAATGCATCATTAAGGTAGATGTAACTACATAACTCTATGATTATTATTTAACTTCGGATTACCTCATAATTAGAGAACATATGATGGTAATTGATGTAATTACCACTGTGTTATGTACAAATATGTAGTGCTACTGAAATTTGGATGACTATACTATTGATATCAAATATAGGCTTGGAAGCCTGAAAATAAATATCGTTGTTACATTTCAAATGTCAATGGTCTAATATGATGAAATAAATAGCGTGTATTGTTGTATATACTCTTCTTCGATAAGATGAAGAAAGGGAACCATAAGCATTGTTGGTAGGTTCCCTACTACATTCCAAATGTCAAATTATGGTACGTACGACATTTGGATGACTTCTTCCATGGTATGAAGATTGGCGTTGAAGCTTCGGACGGTTCATACGAGGTCATGCATGGGTTTATGGACGGACAACGGACCACACAAGGACGGGGGGATAAACTTATCAAGGCTTGTCGAAGCACGTAAATCTCGGTCAGAAGCGTTCGCCTTCTTACGTGAAAAGGAAGAAGCTTATTGACAAAATAAAGAAGCTCACCGAGCATGTCCTTAAAATAATAAAAAAGGCACTCCCCCCATCCTCTCATTCACCGGATTGCATGGCCACTCGAATACCCGCTCATCCATGTGTTCGGGGTCCATGGCGGCCCACGAGGTGCCAATATGTGTGTGTGTGTGGATGAGAGAGAGAGAGAGAGAGAGAGAGAGAGGAGAAAGAGAGAGAAAATCAATAGCCGTTATGTAGTAAGTAGAGAAGAGTGTGAATTGTATGTATTTTGTATGCTAGAGAAGGCAACGGCAATATGTATACATATACATATTTCTTAATAACACGCTGCTGTGCTTATCTTCTTCTTCTTCTTCGTACTTACTATACTTTACTATTTCTGGTTAATTACGTTTCTGTCCCCCTCCCCTGCTCCTACCTCCTAAAACCCTCTCTCTCTCTCTCTCTCTCGCGCGCGCGCCTTTAATATCTATCTCCCCCTGTCTGAAGATCAGCACAAGGACAAGACAAAAGCCAGCAAGCACCAAACAGTAATTGAAAGAAGACAGTCACAGATTGAGAGAGAGAGAGAGACAGAGACAGAGAAGAAGGGAAGAGACCTTAAGAACCGCCTTTTGGATATGGCTATGGCTATGGCTATGGCTATGCCTGTTGCCTTCTTCCTCCTCCTCGTCTTGCTAATTCTTACATTTGGTATGTGGGTTGTGATACCATGCACTTCTTGTTGTGGTTGATTATGATATCATTCCTTCATGTATACAATACAAATTCAGTGTTCCATATTTTAACAAATCGATTGATTGGCAACTGGTTGGTTGGTTGATTGATGGATTGATGGATTCATTGATTGATTGTAGGAAGTATTGTCGCCCCTGCTGGTTTAGCAGCCGCTACCACATTCACCCTCATCAACAGCTGCTCTTACTCCGTGTGGCCCGGCATCTCGGCCGATGCGGGTCAGCCATTGCTCGCCCAGGGCGGCCTCGCCCTCACCCCGGGCCAAACCATGCAGCTCCCGGCCCCCGATGGATGGTCGGGCCGATTCTGGGGCCGCACGGGCTGCAGCTTCGACGGTACTACGGGACACGGGTCGTGCGAGACAGGGGACTGTGGCGGTGTCCTGGAGTGCGCTGGTGCGGGCGGGAGCCCACCCATAACGCTGGCCGAATTCACGCTGGGGCAGAAGGATTTCTACGACGTGAGCCTCGTGGACGGCTACAACGTGGCCGTGACAGTGTCTGCCGAGGGGGGCGACCGGACAACGAATTCTGGGTCGGGGTCAGGGGACACGACGCCGCCATGTGCCAATGCGGGTTGTGGGGGTGGGCCGGCCGGCGCAGACAACGATGACCGGCTGTTGATGGGCGGGTGCCCCGCGGACCTTATCCAGACCGACTCGGCCGGGCGGGTGGTGGCGTGCCGGAGCGCGTGCGAGGCATTCGCGCAACCGCAGTACTGCTGCACGGGGGCCTTCAACACGCCGCAGACTTGTGGGCCCTCGAGCTACTCGAGGCTCTTCAAGTCGGCGTGTCCCTCGGCTTATAGCTATGCTTACGATGACCCGTCGAGCACCTTCACATGTTCGGGAGCATCGGGTTATACCATCACATTTTGCCCAACTTCTTGATCCTCACAATCCACAACCCAACTCCCACCATACATCCCCGAAAACCTAACCATAACCCTCTTTTCTTATTTAGCCATTGTCATATATATATATATATTCGTGGGTGAGTGGTGTGTGTTTCTTTCTTTCTTTGTAGGGCTTCCATTTGAATTGTCTCTTAATTTTTTACTCAATGCAATATAATTAATTTTACTCAATTAATTTGATTATTCATTCTGATTGTCCCTGAATTTTATTTACTCAATGATTGTGTTCATGCAATGAATAATATTATTGTGGATTAGTAATAACTATAACAAGAAGAAATAGCCTGCCCATTCATCCCCTTAGGCATATGTCAAGGTGATGCTACAGTCCCTCACCTTTCATCCTCTTTATTTAGACTCCACATGTGTAGCATTAATTGGACAATGGAAAGCCATGCTACATTTTCATTGGACAATGGAAAACCATGCTAGGGAGCAAGAAGTCTATTCAAATATATAAACTAATAGGGGGAAATAATGCTTGTTTATTGACCATTGAGGTATTCAAATCCATTAAAATCTATAAACTAATCGGGAGAAAGAATCCTCTGCATATTTTTGTATGTTTAGTAATTTTAAGTCATATTTACTTTTTGAACGAAAGAAACAGTAGGATTATATCATACATACAAGAAAAAAATTCTTCATGGTTGTGCAAACCTAACTATTTCCAACCTTCTCTTATGGTCAAATCTACCCACTCTTTCACCTTTAGGGGTAGTTAGATGAGTTGCTACCATGGTTGTACATTCATTCGAACCATATCTCAGGCCCTGTATGTTGATGTGTTAACACTTCATTTGTGATCTAGTAAATTACAAGAAAATGATCTAGACTTGAAAACTTTTGTAAACTTCCTAAGAATATTTAGGCAGTATTCAGCCCAAGTATATATAAGCAATTAGAGTCATATCTTATATATGTTTTCTGGTTTATCCAAACAGTTAACTGTATATTCAACTCTAAACCCTAAACTAAGAAACAACCCCAGTCTAGAATGGATTTGTCTTCCCTATGTATGATTACAAATACAAATTTTGAATGATTTCCCAATGAAGGAATTTGGGGAAAAACTCAAGAAAGAAAATTTCTATCTAGTTTTGATTCTAACTCCAATGCTTTCCAATCAAGAAAGCTTTTGCTTACAAATCTTAGTCTTGTTCATTGAAAATTACATGGATGTGAATAACCTCTTTCTTGCCTCCTGCAATGTATTCTCCTACATAGTTGATCAATTGTTCCAACAAAATGGCTTCATAGGTTTTAGTACATAGATATGAACGTGAAAGACAGACTACATTCTTGTTTACACAAATTGCGTGACAGGTTTTTAGAATAGGTTTGTAATCAAGGGAAATTATGGCAGATAGTCGTGGGAAACATAAAAATTACCCAACCATTAAAACATGCTTTTAGGGAACTAATCATACACAACAACGTTTTCAGAAGGGCATGCAATAGGTCTTCTAAAGCCTTTACCGACTTTAAATCCATATATTTTATTGAATGAAAAATTTATTGAATGAAAGTGTATAAATTATTGAATGAAAAGTTTATTGAATGAGAGTGTATAAATATATGTTGTTATTGAATGGAAAAGCTCTATATTATTGCTCACTAAACATAACTAGGGGTGTGTTTCGGAAGCCGCTCAAATGCCTATGTTTTATGGTTGAGATCAGTAGATAAGCACTAGACTACACTTTACAATATGGACGGTCGTCTCTAACATATCAAGCCTGAACACTAGCCTTCGTTGGTGTTGTGGCCGTAGCTCCTGCAATGGCAGGGCTGTCAGTCGCAAGGCCCATTGCATGTAAACCATTATCGACGTAAACAATCGATCCAGTGATGGATGCTGCCAATGGAGAAGCCAAGAAAGCTGCTGCATTTCCAACATCATCTACAAACCAAACTCTGTGGTTAGGAAAAGAATGTGTGCTTACTGATCTACCTATCTTCCTTTGTAGGTATATGTGCATATATCTATCTTCACATGCATGAGTCTGAAACAATTCCCTCAACATCACAAAAGAATATGTTTTTCAAAACAAGTCATGTAAAAAAACACAACGAATTGAACCATGTGGAATTTGACAATGTACTAACCAGCCTCCAGATCCTTCTGTAGTGGAGCATTTGAGAGAGAGTAATTAATCATGTCATCGATAAAACCAATCGCTTTTGCTGCCCTGCTTCTCAGTGGCCCTACCATATAAGGTGAGAATAAAATGCGAATCCACTTTAATTTTTTGACAAATCATGTTTTTTCCCTAGTGAAATTCCAACACTAAATTTTCAAGCAATTTACATCAAATCAAAAGGAAAAATGCAAAACATAATGGAAACTTTTCATTCATAATAGCAATGTTTGGTAGCAACATTAAGATCAAGACAATCAATAAAACCCTCGGTTTCTAATGATCTTACCATCAAATAGATAAAACTTCAAATGCATCTATATTTAATAAAAATGTTTATATATCCAACCTGCAGATATGGTGTTCACCCGAATCTTGTATTTCCTTCCAGCTTCAAATGCAAGAACCTGTAAGAGATGAGAGACAAAAATATCAGTACTGCAATTCAGACGATATGCCACTAGATCCAGTTTGACGGGAAAAGAGAACAATAATTTAATAATATACCCGAGTATCACTTTCAAGCGCAGATTTAGCAGAGCTCATTCCTCCCCCATATCTAGAAATAGCAAACACTGTAACTAAGCACAACTAAAAATGGAAGTTCCAATGGTACCTTCTTTCAAATCCTCCATGCAACATATCATGCGATTACCATCCAAACAAAACCAATACATGATCTACACTATTGAATCATGACATCCATATGACTGATTGATATATTGTCAATATGATGGTTGAATTCCCTACAACCCATCAGCACATTTGCACAAAATGGTTCAAAATATGCTTCTGAAACCTAAGAAGATGCTGAGAATCTGCTTCTAGAAAAATGTTTGCCAAGTTACCCAGGAACAATTCTCTCCGAAGCTATGTATGTAAGTGACAGACTTGAGCCACCTGTAAACAAACCATCCGATACCTTTCAACATCATCCTTCCATAAAAACAAAGAGAATAAATTAAATAAATAATTATTGTCTTCTTGTGAATGTGACACCTTCATTCATGAGGGGTCCAAAATACTTCAATAAAGACACATAGGAATAGCTCGAAGCTGAAAGAGCTGCAAGATATCCTCGTCGTGATGTTTCAATAAGAGGCTTGGTAACCTTTCCCATATAACCAAAAGTGATAAACCGTCAGTAAAGTGCATGAACGGCATGACTTTGATTTTCTAAAGAAAATTATTCCAAGGGAATCGAAAGGATTTTAACTTTAATTACCTCAGGACCATTGGCCAATGAATGCACCAAGATGTCTATGCTCCCAAAGTCTTGTTTCACACTCTCTGCAACTTCCTGCAGCAGATTGGGGTTCAAGGTAATCATTACAATTACAACAAATATCACTAGAATTGTTTTGAACCATGAAAAACCATGCTTACCGACACGGTCCAGTTACTATGCCCTGCATATCTTTTATTCGCCTTTATCTGATAAAGAATTCACAAAAGAAAAAGATTTAATAAAACAAGTAAGATCGTGCACACAGTAAAGCGATATCTCAAAGAATAGCGTGATAGTGATGTGGTAGATCTACATATTGAAATATGCATTAAAAAGAATTATGACATTGTAGTATTAGCTATATCGAAAAATTGTGACATAAAAAGCATTAAAGAAATTTATTGAAAAAAACACATAAAAACCATTACAGAAAGCTACGCATGCACAGTATATAGCAATACTTACATCTTCTGGAACATCATCTAAGGTATCGAACACAGCATCGAGTGGATACACCTTGGTGATCTCCATGAGAGATCCATCTGGAAGCCTTACCATAATATCACAAATCTCTAATTACTGAGGTTGTGTTCATACACTTAAATATGTTCACAAGCATTAATGGGTCACTTACTGGCGAGATTCATCAAATTTGCCCCTCCTCAGACTTGTCTCGAATATATTTAGGGCCTGCAAGTATATAAAGGATCTCAAATATGCACAAAAGTCGAAAATAAGGTCTTAAAATAACAAATATATAGGGTAATTTGATGTGAATTAATAGTATAAGCCGCATTTGATCTGAATGCTTCCTACCCTATACAATGTATTGGACAACCCTTATGTGAATAAATATCCTAAAACATAGCAAAGATATTGAATGAGATTTTATGTACGAATAAATGAAGAGATACATACAGGAACCCAGGTTCCGACAAGGATCTCAGCACCTGATGCCGCTAAGGCCTTTGCTATAGCCCAACCATAGCCTTGATCATCTGCTACTCCAGCAATAAATGCCCTCTTACCTACATTTACACAACATCATATCATCACGTTATATTAGCATTTTAAAAGAAAAATCTCATTACATAACATGATATAGAATCAGTAAATGCCAATTCGTATGTTCATTTCCAAAATCATCCGATCTCATTATTCTCACTTATTATAACATCAATCAGAGCCCTAGACTTGCATGCATTTACAGCAGCATGTCGTCACATACAGAGAGAGCATCAAGTATTTCCTTCTTGCATGCATTTCCAGTATCATCTCAATCCATCCTATCAGATAACATAGCAATTGCATCCATGTCAATCATCCCATAACATAACAGTAGCCTCAATAAATGGTCTCATGCATACAATTCCAGCATGTCACATAACTCACTACTTAATATAGCATCAAATTATGCAGGCGTCATGGCATCGCATAGAAATATAGAGATTGGAGCATATCATCACATTAATCAATGCAATATTGCATGTTACAACATTCTACGTCATACCATCACATAGAATAGCATCAACTAATGTCACCTTGCATGCATTTTCAGCATCAATCACCACATTACACAGCATTAATTAATGCCACCTTACATGCATTCACATTTACATCATAACCATATCTTCACATAGCATAGCATCAATAAATCCAATTGATCTCTCGGAGGAGAGGTTGAAAAACATAAAAGAAAATGATTGAAAATTTGAAGATTTATAAACATAAAAGAAAATGATTGAAATTTTGAGAATAAATCATCGCTAACCTCGGAGGTCGATTGGAAGACCAGATGAAGGTGAAGCTCTTGTTGATCCATTGGAAGACGAAGAAGAAGAAGAAGAAGAAGAATTAGAAGGTTGAACAACACGAGAAAATGTGGGCGCACAGTGAGATCTTCTATCAAAGATTTGGGCATGCAGAGGATCAGAAATACGGAGCATCCTCGCAGAGGAAAGACGGATGGAAGAAGAAGAAGAAGAAGTAGTAGTAGTAGTAGTAGTAGTAGTAGTAGAAGTAGCGGGAGAGCAGGAGAAAAACGAGAGTTTAGAGGAAGGAGAGGATATCTGCATGTGAGGGAGAGAAGAGAGGGAAGCCATAGCTGTAGAACAGAGTAGAAACAGAGAACTCCAAGAAGAAGAAGAAGAAACAGAGGAGGAGAGAGGAAATAGAGAGAGGGGAGGGTTTTAAAGAAGGTATTGAAGGAGAAGGAGAAGGAGAAGGAGAAGGAGGCCATGCTGCTGCTGTAAAGACAAAGGAATAGAGAGAAAGCCCTCCTCATACATACATGCATGCATTACATACATACATACATACATACATACATACATACATACATAACATATGTACATACATACATTACATGCTCGTCTCTAACTGCTACCAACTCATTAAGAGGCATGGCGAGGGAATCGCGGCCTAAGACGGTGCAGGGTGGTGCGTTGCTGAGGCCGCATACGATCTGCACCGTCCGATTTGGATAATAAGAAAGTGCGCCATCAAAAAAGCTCAGAGCCTCAGTCACTGGGATCCCAACCGACTCAGAGCATGAGCCCGACCGTGTTAGGGCAGGAGCCTGACTCAAATCAAGAGCCGACCATCTCACGGTAGGATCACACGACTCAAAAACAGACATCAAAAACTTCAAAAAATTTCAAAGTGTAAAACGAAAATTAGCCATCAAAATCTTACACCAAAGTTCCTCTAAATAATTAGAAACTTCCAATTACATAAAATTTAAACTTAAAGCTTCGAATAACAAATCAACTTAAAACTTAAAAACTTCAAATTACAGTTATGTTAGAGCTTAAAACTTCAAATTACACAAATTTCCTGTCGTAAAATGTTTCTAACATCCCAAGATATGTACTTTTGATTTCGATGAGAAAACATGTCCAAAGTTCAAGTCAAAAAACCTAAAGATGAAATCTAAAATACACACGTAAGCAGAGATTATGGCTCATGTGGGGATGGTGGCAAAATATAGCCACAATTTTGGCAACACTCGACATTCGAGTCCCTTGAAGTCAAGGTCAAGCCATCACAATGTAAACATCGAACCTTCTCAGGCTCACATATTGGCAACCACCTCGTAGCTTGACTTGCACATCTCTGTAGTTTTCCTATATATTGCAATCACCGGGTTTGTCCACACATTCTAACTTTAACTCCTCACAAATCACATTGATTGCGGATTTCGTAATGCAATGCATGAGTTGGCACATCCGTTGATTAGAGATGGTTTCTCTCAACAACACTTACTTTGGGCAACAAGTTGTCCACCCATGATTTTTATGCATGGAACTAATACAACAAAAGGCAGCAATGTGTTTGCGATTGTTGCCCATTGTAACTTGCCAAGATTGAGGGTCTTGAGCAACCACATTAGATATGTTATTATATGATGTCCAACATTTATCAATCATTATTGCATTTGGCCTCACCTTCAGCATCCTTGCGAATATGACCCTCAAGCAAATTTCTAAAGCTGCTTTCTCAATCATATCAATATCAAGTATACAAATGTAATGGCGGGATGCCAACATTCCAAAATACAATTGGATATACAATGCAATCGCTGTAGCCACATTCCAAAATACAATTGGATATACAATGCAATCGCTGTAGCCACATTCCAAAATACAAAAATGGGTATATACCAAGTATACAAATAATTTGATAATACACTGAAATCACATATTTGATATAACAAAAATTGGAATATATTGAGTATACAGATTTGATAATACATCGAGATCACAGATTTGATATTACAAAAATGGGAATATACAACATGGGATGGTTGTTCCAACAGTTTAAGATATGGGGAACCCCGAAACCCAGTGTGTCCATTTCACCATATTCATTTGAAGGAGCCCCACGTCTTCATATCCTAACCAATGCTCATTACCCTGCACCAATATACTTCAATGAACCAATCAACTATATAAACCAATGCAGATATCTAATTTTGGGCCATACTTACAAATTCAGGAAAATGGAATCCTTGAATGAACTCCTTGACCAACTTCCGAATTGTCTACATCACATAAGTCCCATTGGGCTGAGTTGGGATGTTATGATATTGTGGCATGCTAGAGATATGTCGTAAAAGTTACAACCATATCACCCCATCCCAACAAGTTGCAAGTCGTCGGATTAATCGATGGATCGTGACAGAAGACTATCGAGCTGGTCACCTTTTGAGATTCCACGCCGGTAGGACATTGTCGCAACATTGTCCAAAGCACCCAATGACCTGAGTGCAATGTGGGTATGTAGACATAATATTGCTTAAGCACAGGACCGAGGATTTCTGACTCATTGGAGCTTTGTCTATGAAGCTGCACCCAAAGTGGATCGACGATGTTGAACCTTTTGGAGACCTCTTGGGGTCACGTGTATTCCATCCACATGTGGAATAGGGTCATCGCCCATGTAGATGCCATCTCCCCCATATGGCACGATGACCACAAATTAGCTTCAACCGCGAAGACTGCTAGATCTAGTCTTTGACGTGCAAATTGGAAATTGTTTATTTAGACCAGATCAACATGTATCATGTTCCAAAAGTGTACCCAATATCTGTTTCTAAAACATATTGCTGAAGAACATATATGCGCGGAAGAACGTGAGGACCTGTCTGTTATGTGCACAACAAATAACACAGAGAATATGACCAAAGAGATAGATGGAAACGCAGACACAGTTAAGCTCTAATGGAAGCTCTCGTTATTGTGTAACTCTCTCTCTACAAGACTCCAAATACAAGAAGATTATTGTTACACTGTTAGAGTTCTTTGAAATGGTTAACCGCTCTTGCCTTCAACTTTCTCATATATGATTGACGAGATCTAATGTATTTTACCTTGGGATCCAAAAAACGACAAATTGATCATTGCCATTCGTAGTCGCTAAATTTGGATGTGCCTTAAATGTGCTTGCTAAGATTGTATTGCTCCTCTTCCTCTATCTTTAACTGGGCTCTTAGAAGCACGACATAAATGCCATGTACCTTCCGCTAGTGTGCCTCCATGTCAGATTCCTTGCGAAGCCATTGTTGCTCTTGCCAGCATGAATTTCGCACTATACATACCCAAGATTTGATCCCCACCAAATCTCAGCCATACTTGAAGAGGGGGAGTGGGTCAAGTACGTCGTCTAGTGTGACATATGCATTAGAATAACCCAACATATATATGCTTCAAGAATGATTACAAGAATGTACATCAACTCATCAGTAGGGGAACCATGCAAATAATTTTGATGGGGCACAGTCCAGTATGGGGTTCGTATCCTCATTTGTCTCTGCTGTCGCCGCCAAAATGTTGTTTTCGGCTTCTATCTCGTTGGATACGTTGCCACACATGAAGAGGGGGAGTGGGTCAAGTACGTCGTTTGGTGTGACATATGCATTAGAATAACCCAACATATACATACTTCAAGAATGATTACAAGAATGTATGTTAACTCGCCATTTGGAGGAGCATCCAAATCTGATGGGCCACAGTCCAACATGAGGTCCGTACCCTCATTTGTCTCTACCATGGCCACCAAAATGTTGTTTTCAGCCTCCATCTCGTCAGATATGTTGCTTCTGGTACCCCTTCTTTCAAAAACCCTAAATCATCACAGTTGATAGCACACATGCATCACTTTTGTAAAGTCGAATACATTGTTGAAAAATGATTCAGGTCATACCTCCCTTCATTGGGTCTTGTTTCACCTCAATTGACATCAAACTCTATGAAGCCTTTGGACCTAGCAACCATCAATACAAGCAAGGCAGAATACAAATCATTTTGATATTAAAAAACCACAAGAATCGAAACTCTAAATCACTATCATCCAATGCATTACAACTTTCAAAATGCATTCTACAAACATATTCAAAAATCATCAAAATGCATGCAAAACCACAAGAATCGAAACTCTAAATCACTATCATCCAATGCATTACAACTTTCAAAATGCATTCTACAAACATATTCAAAAATCATCAAAATGCATGCAAGCCATTCTCAATAACATATTCAGAAACAACCATGAACATTTCCAATCTTGAACATTTTACCATTTTCCAAACAACCAAAAGGTTTCACCAAATTACAATTTCAAAATACAAAAAAAAGTAGTAAAAAGCATTAAAATAATACCTAGAAACCCTGATTGTGTTGATCATATGCAGGTGCAGGTGGTTGGCTCCTACTCCTCGAGCTCTAGATTAATTAGTTAGGCTCCTGTCTATCAGTTGGGCTCCCACTATGACGATCAAGCTCCTGCCTTTCAATTGGGTTCCCATTATGACGGTCAGGCTCTTGCCTTTCAGTTGGGTTCCCACTACTACCGTCGGGCTCTTGCTTTAATGTGCATCTCCAATGAGTCAGGCCCACATTATGTTTCAGGCTCCTCGCGCTCCCAATCAAGTGAAAATTTGATGGCGCACTTTTTTTTATATCCAAATCGGACGGTGCAAATCATATGTTCCATTTGCGACGCACCTACATTGTCTATGGTCGTGATTCCCTCGCCAGACCTCTTTATGATTTGGTAGTAATTAGATACATCGAGCATGCATACATACATACATATCGATGATAACCGTCTATTGGCACCACGCACGTCATTTTGTCTCGTGGGTTGGGATTGGCGCGATGAGTTCCCCCTGGAAGGCTCGCGTTCGCACCATCGTTTTTACGATACGTGCAAGCTTCGTAGATTGAGAGACAGATGACTCGCAACGTAATTCCTCGGTACGTGTATTAGAGTACACCTAGGTTGCATGTAGCTTTCTGTGCATGGTGGCGAGACCCATTTGGTTTGCATGTGAGTGCTACTCGTACCCTAGGTGCCTCTCAGCCCACCTATTTTGCAACTCAAGAACAACACAATGAGGCTCTTCCATAAATGATCTTGCATTATACTTCTAGCCTAGTAAGTGTAAGTGTAAACTCGAGGAGACAAATAGGTGCAACACATCTCGTTGCTTTTCAAGGGTTATTCGCCCTAGATGCCATGGGCTTGCATACTCCATTACAACATCATGAGGTAATGTAATGTACTAGGTGAGGCCGAATTATACATAGGCAATTCAAAGGTAGTTAGTTAGTTGAGGTGGAGTACCTAGATGCCAAGGGAAATGTGATTCAACGTCTATAATCATTGTTTTCATATTAAATCGTTTACCTCACTTGCTCGATGGCCATCATTGGTATTGCATGCAAACCCTTGCGAAGGAAGATTCATGGAATTGTCCTCAACCTTTCTTGTTCTCAATGACAACATCTCATTAGTAACTCGTGCCAAGTTTCCATAGTTGTATGTTAGAGATACATACATATACTTGATACATTTCATCCATTTTCATTTTCTTGTATAACATATAATTAGGTAATATGAGTCAATACTGTAACTTAAAGGAATTTATGTGTTTTTGTCAATATTTCTTTGTTGCCTTACTTATTGATCAACCAACGATTAGTGGAGGACGGTATAGCTATCATAATATTGATTGGTAGATACAATACACATATGATCATTTAATTGTAGCCAATCTAGACTTGTATATACATTTTATAGAGATTAATTTTATGACGCATAAGTATAAATGTAGAGGACAAAATTTTAGATAGTGAATCATGTTTTTGAGGTGCATATTAAATGTATATATAGTGGTTGATATTATTATTGTAGAAGAGATCACATCATTTCAAAAAACTTCGAAGTGGAAGATGGCCTTCTTGTCACCTACATTGATACACATGATTGAAAATACAATTTAGCTACTAGAAACATACCCCTTGCAATTTCACCGAGGCTTTTTATGCAAAGGTGTAGACATGTGGCATTAGGATGTGTGTGTGTGTTGTTTCACACTTGACACATACAAAGGTTGTAATAATCATTTGTTTCCATTTTTAGTGTATGATAACTAACCATAACTAATTAATACTTTACCTTATTCATAGCCAATGAATTATATTTTGATCAAAATTTTAATTAGCATTACCTAGTAAAGTTGTTATAGTGTATTTTGATTTTGACTTAATATTGGTTAGAGAGAAATGACTCTAATGTAGCAAATTAAAAAGAAATTTGTTTGTGCTTGCCTGGACCAATGAGAAAGGGGTGTACCGTGTGCACATAAATGTGAATTGACCTTGAAGTGTGGGACGATAATTGATGGTCACCCCTCATGTGCACGAAAGAAATGTGGGATTAAACAACCACTGCAAGAATGATTCACTTTTATTATTTTGTGTTACCCTAGTCTCAAGCTTGTAAACAACTTATTAGGTGAATATTATTAGCAACTTGCTCTACTTATTTATTTATTTTGTACTCAACCTTCACCATAGTTTGAAAGTACCTTAGAAGGAATATATTGGACACGTGAGGTGTGTTCAATCAATCATTCATTTTGAAGACATTGGATGGCCTTCTATCATATTGAGCAATCCCTATAGATTGCTTTGCCTAGTCTTGCATTCTCGATTCCAAAGTTAGATATAGATGAACCGTGGAAAGATTGGCTATCAATAGCAAAAAATCAATAGCCAGAGTGCTCGAAAATTACATCTATCATAAATTGATTGTACATAAAGCTTGGTTAGTAGTAGATTGGTGGCCCGTTACACTATGTATACTATGGTTGCATCCAATGCTGGACAAATGATGACAACGTCATTTTACATTATGTGTGAAGCTATTTCTTTTGTAGTAAAGGGTTACGAGATATTACATAGATTGAAAGGAAATTTGATTTTGTCAATCTTTGCAATTGAGTTACATAGTTCAGAAAAAATGATGCATGGTGTAACAAAGATGTGTGAAAGTCAAATTTTGAATCAACACCTTGTGTCAATCGATGGGACCCTAATATAGCCAAAGTCAAGATCTTCAGTATAGCTGGACTTTGTAACCTTTCTTAGTTTTAGATCATAATTGTAGGAAAATATGTATTATTTTGATTTGATTTCGAAACAAAATTTGATGCCTTGCAAGTGTTATAATTATACAAATGAACGGTTAGAAATCTGGCATGAAAGACATACGTAAGACCTACATTTCAAGCTAAAGAAAGGACGGGTTTATCACTGTTACAAAATGAGCTTAACAAATAAAAAGACAAAAAAATACAAGGATATGTTATCAAGATAAGATCTGCAATTAAAAAATAACTATTTCCATTGAGAAAAGAACATCTGAGACCACAACCTGTGTACAATCCAGATCTTCTCGAAGGTACACAGTGATAAGGTTCCATTTAATTCAGCTCCTCCCAAGAGAAATCTTGAGGACCCACATTCCAAGATAAACCTCTAGAATCCTACAGCCCATCTTCTAAAACAAAACTTTTCAATGGCAATCCCTGTATGTGTATGAACCTCTCCTCTACCCACTAAAAGAATTACATCACTTTGATTGATATTTAATCACATTTAATATTCCTATAGATTCGTCTCACGAACATGGAGGATCCAAAATAGCCGACAGCACCTGAACATTTGGAAAACAAAGAAATAGTGTGTTTGAGCTGCAGCAATATCACAACAAACAAACAGATTATCTCAATAATGACACCAGCATGACGTAGCATTCACTTACCACAAAGAATACTGAGTCCAAGGCAGAACATGAGAGTATAACCAAAGTAAAAGCTCGTCTGAAAGAACCCTGACATCTTGGTCTTCATGCAATAATAATAGATGGCATACATGTATACGTAAATAGCAGTTGATGCAGCCGAGAAGAAAGATGTCCATTGCCAATGATAGTTCTCAGCATTAAGGAGAAAATATGTCCCCACAATAGTGACACAGACGGTAACGATGATGAGTATTACAAATACCAGTAACATGAACCCATACACATAATATACCTGAAACATAAAATATTCTTATTAGGACAGTTGAAACTAGTATTATAGATTTTAGTTTTAGAAACTGGACACGACTATATGAAACTTCAGGCATTGCTACCTTGTAGTTCCAAAAGGACGTGAATACAAAGTACATCTCAATAAAAATGCTTCCAAATGGCAACAATCCTCCCATCAGAGATATCACAAATGGTGTCAAGTACCACTTCTTTTCAGGAATTGGACGAGGAATTGTCTTTACACGACAAGGGTTGTCTGGAGCACCGCTCCAATTCCTACCAATTACTGTACCAAGTAATGCTAGTGGGAAGGAAATGAAGGCCCAGATAACAAACACCACGACCTACAAATAATAGATGTGGATGTTAGCTAGACATCGCAATAGTTTGCATAAAAAGTAAAATAGAAAAAGCTAGATACCATGGTACCGAATGGGATGGCTGCCAATGAGCGGTAAAAGATAGCTACTATATTCAGCACAAAACCGATCCCAAAGCACATAAATGGGAAAAGTGAAGCTGTCAAAAGCATAGACTTAATCCAATACTTCCCTGTCAAGCATCAAAAGCATGCAGTTTAGAAAGAATTTTTATATCCTTTGAATTAAATCTACATCAGAAATTTGCTTACCATCATTCTTCGAATAAAGACTGCCGCTCACATATCCAGCAATGAAGGATGTGAAAGCATAGCAGACAATAAAAACTGTGACAATTGCCCCCCGTCTGAAATGGAACAAAGTGATCATTTTCAGTCATGAAATTCAGCTAATGCAGAAATATTCTTTATCATTATTATTATTTGAAGATTGCTGTGGGCCAACATTATCACTATTAGTCACTTCAGAGAATTTGTACTACAGAGCAGTAACCTTCCTTCTTAGGAAGGAGTTACATACAAGATGATATGTTTACTTCGTCTCATACGTCAAATTTAGCCGCCTGGTGGACGATAAAAATCCTATTCTAATTGAACATAATAGCAGATACACCTGACATGAACACAGTTTCTAATGGCAATAGGATCTATGTTATATTCACATTGAATGGAAGCGGAGTAAGCAAAGCAAGTGGCATTCAAGCATTTCTTTTCTTCCTTTGCTAACATGTGTGTGCATACATAGGGGTTGTCACCTCTTAACTCAAGTGAAAGGTTATCGAAATACAGCAAAGTTGAAGACCATAAAGTATGACCATGCCTGTGACATAAAATGTCACCTGCTCCCAATACACCCACTTGGTCCTGCTGTTGGTAATTAGAAGGGGCAGAGTATGATATCCTAAAAATACCCTTAAACTCCATTGATAAGTTATAGCATCTCTGAACGTCAAGGTATTTTGAACCTTTTATAAAAGAGAGCATATAGCACTGTATCTAGGATTATCGCCATAAATAAGACATGGGTCAAGTATTTTTCAGTATGGTCGTTGTCATATGGCCCTTTGAGTCTCTACTCTGCAGTAAATCATCTATACAATAAGCCCATCAAATCAAATAACATCCTCTTAAAGCCACCCATAACTTTGGCAATATAAATCCTTTGTTTTTCACTTTGATTACTGTTGTAATATGCATGTTGCTTGGGGTCTCTACAGCAATCTATATACTCATCATCCATCTAAAAAGACAACACCCTCTTCAGAGGTTCAGGTGCCCAAGTGAACTACTTCTCATCTACTTCAAACTTCCATTTCTATTGCAAAATAAAAGCTTCAATGAGGCGAATGTGTTGCATTACTTCATTATAGCTTTATAAGATATGGTTCTAAAAAGTTTTCTAGACCTCCAACCTTAAAGATATGTATTATTGTAATACATGTTGGCCCAAAGTTTTCTGATCTAATTGATCCATGAACAAGGCAATTCATCCCATATAGTAAGACATAGTTCGCATAATGTCATCTGGCTTCATCAATAGATGTACGTTTCTGTTCTTCACAAAACTATCAAATACAGAGATTTTAAAATTCCACGCTTATACTATGCTGTATGCATCAGCAATCTTAACAGACTTAATACCAAGTTTCTCCAATAGAAAAGTTATGATTGAGTTTTAGTCTAACAACTTCTAATCAGTGAGTATGAGATTCACAGAAGCATACCCCACATAAAGCATTCCAACCATCGCCAGCAAGATAACCACAAATATAAGTGCTGTTAGTTGAGCACCTATTCCAACAAGCGCTGAGAGGAGGACTAGATTTCGAGGTGATCTAAAAACATCACCATGCACTAGTTTCCAGCCAGATTCTTCATTGACATCTCTTTCCTAATTAAAAGGGAGAGAAAAAAATTGAATCAACAGCTCAGGACAATCTGTTGAGCATAAAAAAACTGTTATACATTACCAATGACTCCAAGTCATCTTCTTCTTTAGCATATTTTGCATAGTCCTTGCGTAGTGTCCTCATCAGGATCATTGAAACCAACCCAGTCAGAAACATGACCATCATAAAGGAGTTGAAGATTGAGAACCAATGGATCTGAAAGGTATTGCATGAAAAAATGTAAATTTAGCTAGAAGCTCAAAATACCGCAGTTGGTCTCTTAGACTTATATACATGTCATTGGAGACTAGTAAGTATTGTAAAACTGATCATTTGGAACAGTGTAATTACATCATTAAATATAATAAACATTAGATTCAAATTTCATTTTGCATTCTTTGCTTACTCTCTTTCTCACTCCAAAATTCCTACCACCATATATCAGCCTAATCATGATCTGACATCAACTTCTTTTCATACATAAAATGAAAATTCAATTGACATTTGGTCTCCATTGCTTTCTCATTCCAATTTTAATGCTCAATCCCTTCAATATTGATATGACGAGTGTAATCAGATATTTTTAGCCTACTTGCAAGTTGTCAGATCAGTATTACTGCCTAAAACATTATCTGGCTCCCATAAAATTCGCAAGTAATGGTAGCTTTCTTATTTCTTGGACAATTCCGGCTCAAGGAATCTTAGGCGTATCATAAATCAAGAATTTCCATAAAATGGAATGGCTATTTTTCCGCATCCAAAAAAAAAACGTCATTTCTTTGTACTTATTCTTGGGAACTTATCTTTTCATCTTTCTTGTTTTGTACTGTCTATTTTCTCTGTGGTTCATTTGAAATTTTGGTTTCAGGGATAATTGCTACAACAATTTGTCGTTACAAATCCTCTGGCAACAGGACTTGCAAGGGGCAAAGAGTATGATCTTCTACAGGAATGAGATTGAGCTCCTTACAGAGCTTATATGTTCAGATCATTATACACAGACATCTATGACTTTCCTTCATCTTCCTCATACAAAGATATGTCTCAAACATGGTGGTTATAGGATACCACCCATGAGCATATGGATAAGTATGCCATTTAGATATTTGTGTGTTTTCTGAGCTTTGATGCTTTATTTTTAAGTTGATCACCAAATAGACTGAACAAGTTCAAGTAATTGAAATGTAATGTGTTTAATAATTCCCTTTCCTTACTTGTGAATATATTTTTATATACACTCATCTATTAAAAGAAGGACTTTGTGAGTATAATTTCTACCTGGTGCTCAAAGAAAGGGTAATCCAAGTATGCATCAAATCGTCTAGCAAAAGGGGTGTCGATCGGCAACCAAGTTACTGAATAGGTAAAATCCAACAATTTTCCAGGAACCAACCGTAAAGGACTGTCTTGGGTAAGATTGACTTGAATGATCTGATTTGATGCAACCAATTTACAAACTATATATATGCCTGTTAACAAAAATCTCTTAATGATTTAAAATGCCAGACCAAATACCTGGTTATTGTTGTATTTGATGACAAAATTCTTATGAGTATAAAGAAGGTGCTTTGAATCATCATTCTTTTCAGGATGATATTCCCCAACAAAACCTGTAGAGTTCAGTTTGCAGCCATAAGTATCATAATAAAATTAATCAGAAGCAAAATGTAGACATATAATTGACATATGAAATGTACTTACCCCACAGAGGTAGATCATCTACAATAACAGTCACCATCACAAGGTACCATTTGCCGAGGTAAATAAATAACACAATGAATACTTTGGAAACAAAGAAGAAAGATATTTGAAAGAGTGGAGGTTCTTTGATTTAATACCCATGAAAAACTCAAACCAGTATGTGTTTTCAATGGCATCTTTAAACTCTTGTACTTTTCCAACATCCAGGTCAAGCTTACATATGATGCTCCTCTCAACATTTTCTGCAGTCGAAATACATTATATACAATCTGAAGCATTTACTGGAGTAGCAAAAGGAAAATGTACTAAATGACCTTACGTTTAAATTTGATATCAATTTGACTGTCAATCAGCTCGTTTCCTTCCAATACCTCACCAAGTCCACCCCACTTATGAATAGGATTCTCAGAGCCTCGTAAACAGAAGGGTAAGCTATAGTAGTTGTAGGTCTCTTGAGGATTGTAGTATGGACCAACCTTGTTCACCCACAACGTAACACGTTCATTGTCTGCATACTGGAAAATGAGGCTAACGTATTATATATGACAAAGGTCTAGAGTAGAATTCATACGACGAAATCCAATCAATGATATACAAGACTAACTCATAACATCTTTAGAAAACAGCTATAGCTATCGACACCGACCTTTTAAGCATTAAATTGTGGCATTCCTTTTTATGACCAGGACATGGCATTAAGATAACACACAATTAATACAATGATCTATGCGTGGAGTTAGGCTATTTTGTGCTGTAGATCAATTTGCTCAAAACAATCTTATACATCTATCGAGCTGTGTTTACATTACAATAGTATTGGTCGAGAAACCTACAATAGTATTAGTCCTGGAAAACGTTTTCTACATTATGAGAGTATTAATGGAGAATTTGTGCAAAAAAATCGTAAACTTCTGTCATTGTGTCTATGTTACTAACAAATATATGGCACTCTTCTAAATCCTGCTCAAAACAGCTTACATTACTGGAAAACTGTAATTTTACAACAGTAGCAACAGAGTAATTCTTTTGGATGAATCTTAATCTGTCATACCATTTCTTAATGCTCAATAGATCTTATAGTTCTGAGAACTTCTGACAGAACCCGTCTACATTAAGAGTGTGCTAACACGGGAGTTTGCAGTATCTCCTAGGGCGTGAAGAGAGCAGTGACCAGATCTCGATGAATAGATGCTAAAATATACGTTCTCGATTGGGCAGAGAAGCTGGATTAGAATCAAACGAAATTAAGAAGAGAGAGAGAAACAGATTACTCGATGACTGTATTCTCCGGCAGAATCAAAATAGAAGAGAAATGGAATAAGCAATGAGAGAGAGAGAGAGAGATGGATGGAGGTATTACCTTATGATCGTATTCTCCAGCAGAAGCGACATAGAAGAGAAATGGAAGAAACCAAAGGGAGGAGAAGGGAATTAATTTCGAAGGAGGGAGCATGGCGATCTCTCTCGCCTTCTTTCTTCTTTCTTCTTCTCTTCTGCTACGTCTTCTTCGATCACTTACTTCTTCTTCTTCTTCTGATTCCTACTCCTGCTCTTCTTCTCAGACAGAGACAGAGAAACAGAGAGGTCTCTAAAGAGAGAAGAGAAGCCCCACTAAGCTTTACCACTACATACTAGTGACATAAACAAGAACAAAAAGAACACACACAAGAGAGAGAGAGAGAGAGAGAGAGAGAGAGAGAGAGAGAGAAGAGAGAGATTGTATTGTATTGTATATTATGTGTCTTAGGAGGTCATATATGTCTATGACCCAGGATACCAAGAATATTAGATTTCACATGATACATGTGAAAGCGAGTAGCGACTCTCCGAGTAGTGCATATATTGTGGGTTGTGAGAGAAATTCGTGTTAAGGATTGGATTGGGCTTTGGTCGAAGATGTGTTGAAAAAGCATGGCGGAATATAATCAGAGGCAGGGAGAGAGAGAGCATTCGTATGTCAATGTGTGATTGATACCCAAACTCTCGAAGTTTGTTTAGGGCAAAGTATGCATGTGAGCTAAGTCTCATGGAAGCAATGGTTAAAATTGCAAACAACGGAATGGGCTCTAACATGTATTGATGTCTATCGTTTCCCTGTTCTATGAAGAATATGGTTTTGTAGTTAGGTGCAACATGTGTATGAAGCATGAGCCTCCACATTTGTCTCATGCCATGATAAATTGGTGTTGCAAAAAGGCCTCGTTCACAAAGGAATCTAGTGATGCATCATGACGCAAGTATATTGCATCCCATCTACCAAACCATTTTTACATATCTTGCATCCAACAAAAATGCAAAGTTTTGCTTTTATGTATCTTTGGCATCTTTTTGTTTGCTTCCCATGCAATTCTAAGAAGTCAATGTGAGAGACTTTTTTGAACCTTGAGCATGAATTCTACGATCATTTCCATGGCCATGATCTCAATGGGAAGTGATCTCGTCTCAAGGAGGAGGGCATAACATTTGTTTCATAACTTGTAGAAACTTTGTAAGAAAATGTTTTTGGACACTTCCAAAGTCTTTCCAAGTAGATTTAGTGATGCTACCACCCCACAGAGAAGCACCAATCTCACCAAAGTGTCGAAAATATATTTCTTAAGGACCTAACACTTAATATCTCCATGATTGCATGTGTTCTCAAATGCATAATATGCTCTCTTTCCCACCTCTAAATGGCATGTAGCACATTCCCTCCATCTATGATTTGAAGGAACTTCAAGGCAAAGATATTTAAAGCTTTCCACACATTCAAGTGGCTCATTATTGTACATAATGCATGATTTATCTTTTTTTTAGCTCTTCACAAGCGTAATCTTTGTTTTAAAGCTGTTGACACTAAAATTAGTATGCATGCAAAAAAATTCCAATGCCTTCATAAGTTTTTCTGCATCTCCTAAAGTATTTGCAAAAAACATTACATCATTTGCATATAACAAAAGCATAATGACTACATTTCCAATGACAACTTCTTCGATGCCTTCTTCCTTTACAAACTTGGCAACCATTTCTTCCAATTCATTAATACATTAACCAAATAGAGTTAGTGAGAGTGGGCATCCTTGCTTAACACCAATTGTGCTATTGAAAAATCTAAAAGTCTATCACTCATACACACAGAATATATAACCTTCTCATAGATTTGTGAAATTGCAAGCATATATTCACTCGACACCTCGAGTTCTTCCATTCGCCTCTAAAGATGCTCATGAGGTACCATATCAAAAGCTTTCTTGAAGTCTACGAAGCAACAATATAAACATTTACCTCTTAGGCAACCTTCCTCCATTAATATTTGAAGGGTGAGAAGGTTATGATTAGTGTTATGGTGTTTTCCAAAACCAGCTTGTCCATAAGATCTCTTGCCATTTTTTTCATCCCATGCACTTATCTTTGATTCCGTTATACATCCAAAAAGTGTTGCCATTAGTGAGCCAACCATGATGGTTCGATAGTTGTTTACATTATTTACATCTCCGCCTTTATGTAAAGATTTGATCCAATTTGTAGTCCAATTGTACCGCATAGCATGTTGCAATACATGATTAATCATATAACTTATCCATGCGTGTGTTTGCTTTCGCGTCCATTTGAGCATTTCAACCTTTATACATTGAAGATTGCTTGCCTTTCGAGAGGCCAATTTCTTAAGCCTTATGCATATATCTTCAATTCTAAAGAAGGGACACATATGTCAAAGAGAACCATAACATATCATCTTTCTGTCAAGCATTAGCTCATATAATTTTTAAAATCAATGGACTTCTCACAATCACACTTATGCATACATTTGAGGTCAATACAATATTATGATCAAATTTTGGTGTCCATTCACTAGTTGAGAATTTATGTATATTGTAAAGAATCGGGTATGATTCTTGTGTATCGGAATAGGTGTGAATTGTGTGTGTATATGAGAGAGAGTGAGAGAGACAAGGAATAATACACAGAGAAATACGCAAGGTAAAAGTATATTAACAAAGGAGAAAGACTCAACTAAATACAAGGTGGGAGGAGGGTGCTTTATATAGTCACCCTCTCTCTTCATTAACAACAAGGCTCATGGAGCATGGGGAATGTGAAAGCTCATAAGTTATGTGTCATAGAATATGATTCTATGACTCATACTAAATGCTAGAATACAAAGAGGTTACTTAATGGTGACTCTTGACCGTTGGAGTGTCTATTCACTCTCAAGGTGAGTTCACACACTAGACCAAGTTGAGCTTGATTCTCAACATATATAATCCAAAATACCTTCGTAAAGTAGCACATAGTCAGTCACATTACTCCCATTGTGTTTTCTACATGTAAAACCGTTAGTGTTAGGCCATAATGACACACCATTTGCAATAAGCAATATAGTTCAATTGCACATTTGTCAGAGTAGCTTCCCAAATTGGTTCAGATCTTTTTCATCACTAGAAGAGTGGCTATACATTTGTATATCCTCTTACATCCTCGAGATATGTGGTATAAAAGATTATTGTGCATCAAGTTGGAAAATTCTTACATACGGTGTCGTGATGTGGCGTGCTCGAGAGTGGGAAAAACCGGCGAAAGGGGGGGGGGGGGTCAAAATGTGCATGTGCAATGTGTGTGCACACAAAGGCGATTAATTGTGCACATGAAAAAGAAAAGGGAAAGGAAAGGGTGGAAAGGATACATGGAAGCTCGTCTAAAAAGTAAGAGAGAGGAGAGATAAAAGGTAGAGGGGAGACAAGCTATGAATTTATAGAGATAGAATCATATATTATATAAGAGAGAGTTAATGGGCTAGTGGATTAGAGGTGCAAGGTTCAAATCTAATCTTATAGTGTAGTGTGATTTAAGGAATTTTATTCCTTTTTTGCATTAAAGACCAAATTGGCGACCCCCCTTCCCTTTTTTCTATGAAAGGAGGTCGAGGGGGGCTCATTTAGGAGGACGTTTTGAGAGGAGGAGACTATCGCCAATTTTCCTTCAGAGCTCTTCATCTTCTTATTCACCACTTCTCTTCATCTTATACCCCTTCATCCCCCCCATCGCCACATGCTCGTCTTCATCGCGTCGGCACTTGTAGTGCTCGTGAGCCCAAGCTTCATTGGTTCGACATTGCTCCGCCTCATTTATCATTGCGAGCCCGTGTGCTCGCCGTTCAGGTGGTCATGGTTCGTTGGGATTGGCATTTTGGTGGTGCTCGTGTATTCATCTTCGCCGTGTTCGGATTTGCTCTTGTCTCTAAGGGCATTTAGTATTTATGTTTTGATTAAGCTTGTGGTTAAGTATAAGTTGCCATTGTAATCAAACCCTATTTTATAAAGGGTCCTCTTGCGTTGGAATCGAACATATATTTATTTCTTTGGCCGATGTCATTCGTGTTTCTTTCTTTCCTTCTTTCTTTGTTCGTGTCTTCCTTGTACGTTCGGTCGTCTTGTGACGAGGGAGCGTTTCAGGCATGCCCATGCACCTCTCCTCCACATAAAGACGTACGAGCATTTGTGCATGTGTTTGTGTCTTCCTTGTACGTTCGGCCGTCTTGTGACGAGGGAGCGTTTCGGGCTTGCCCATGCACCTCTCCTCCACATAAAGACGTACGAGCATTTGTGCGTGTGTTTGTGTCTTCCTTGTACATTCGGCCATCTTGTGACGAGGGACCATTTCGGCTTGCCCATGCACCTCTCCTCCTCATAAAGACGTACGAGCATTTTGTGTGTGTGTTTGTGTCTTCCTTGTACGTTCGGCCGTCTTTTGACGAGGAAGTGTTTCGGGCGTGCCCATGCACCTCTCCTCCTCATAAAGACGTACAATCATTTGTGCGTGTGTTTGTGACTTGTATGTTCAGTCGTCTTGTGACGAGGGAGCGTTCGTGCTTGCCCATGCACCTCTCCTCCTCATAAAGGCGTATGAGCATTTGTGCGTGTGTTTTGTGTCTCCCTCGTACATTTGACGTCTTGTGACGAGGGAGTGTTCAGCCGTGCCCATGCACCTCTCCTCCTCATAAAGACGTATAGGCATTCGTGTTTGTGTTATCGTCCCCTTGTGCATTCATCTTGCTTGTACCAGTTTGACCACTTGGCTTGTGCGGTGATCTCGAAAGGTCGACGAGTCGTGATCAACGAGAGCCACCGGCCTCACAAAACAAAGGGCAATGAGCCCTTGCTCGGGAAGGGGTCGGGAAGTAGTATTGTTGCAAAGCAAACCTCGGGTCTTCTCTATCCCTTGAGTACTCCCTAGTCCAAGACCCCCATGGTCCTGCCCAAGTAACACACGTGCGCAAAACTTCGCGACAACGGGCATTCATGTTACCAAAGGCAATAACTTCCCCTTTGGATTCAAAATAAGCAATATCATCTTCTAGATTGGCAAAAGGTTGATCTTTATCCAAATAGCATAAAAGTTAGAATCTGGATGAGGATTGTAACATCTAACTACAAAAGTGGGCAAGTCATTAGGTGTTTCTATTTTGAGCCATATGTAGCAGTTATGTTCATTTTTTATGATCGACACATATTTCTCTATTTCCTTCTTAATCAAACATGCCACCCCTCCTTGTCCTCTTCATTGTCTTGGATTTTTCGCCCATATCAAAGAGTGTACATTATAATTTCCTAAACCTTGAATTATTTGGGTATCATGCTCCCATGTTTCAACAAGATGTGTGATATACAAGTCATTGATGAACTTCTCTATGCCAAATCCCACATTCCATGGGTATTCATTCGAATTCCAAAAGCATAGTCATAAAAGATGTGGATTAGTCTCATAGGGCAAGTATTCTTGTTTGCCTATGTTGAGTGAACAAGCTCAACATGGGCCAATTTGGCTGAATAAGCCGAGAGCCGAATTGGATGTGGGTTGATCGATTGGCCGAGTCTGATGGAATCCGAGAGGCCATTAGAGGCCTATATTTCTATCTTAGTAAATAGGAATATTATATGTTGTCGTAAAGATTGTGGTTGTGTGTCACAACCATCGGGGTTCTGTGACTCGAGGATAATCGTGCGGATGGTGTGATGACAATAAGACGAGAAGACAAGATAGATGTGACGTTGGCACAAAAATAATTTTATTTGTAAAATTCCACTTGCAATATTTGTTTGGCAAAATGTTATTTGGCAAGACTCGAACTTAGCTCCTCTCCACTCTTGGAAGTATTAAACTTTCTTTTTCTTTATATTTACTATTTTTACTTTACAAAACTTGTTTACCAAAAGAAGTTGTTTTGGGATGACTCAAAATCACAACCTCTATTTGCAAAGAGGTGTTTGAGATAGATCACATTAACTTCTTCGTTTTGTTGATTTCTTTGTCTTTTCTTTAAAAAATGTCTTGGTTTATGCATGCCACTATCTTCTTGGGCGAGCTTTGCATCCCGCGCCCACGTGAGCTTCTTCACTCACTTTCTCCCTTCTCCTCTTCTTCTTCTCCCCCCCTCTTCTTTCCCCCTTTATTAGCCACCATGGGAGTGACTTTTATAGGGGGTCAACCACCCAACCACCCTCTTGAGGCGGTTGACAAACCGCCTCATGCAAGGGCAGTTATTTCTTTATTTTATTTTATTTATATATTTTTTATTTTATTATTTATAAATTCTACAAATTCTATTTTGTAATTGTACATTTGAGAAATTACAAAATCTTCCTTATTTAATTTCGAATCCCCCTTTTGATATAATTACATTTGTATCCCGAGTAGCATTGATTCTTCCGAAGGTTGTATCTTGGGCTTCCGAACTCTGATTCATGAACTAAAAAATCGTACAAGCTCCTCATCACAAGATCTAGATGGTATATGTATGTCTATATAGATTTTTAACATTGTTTTGACATCGGGAGGCCTCAACTTCACGACAACGTTGTTAGTGTCAGGCTTAGTTAATGAGTATTCAAGTACCTGCCAGTAGTTGTGTCAACCCACTCGTCAGGTCTTGTATAAAAAGTGCTTTGTGAGCACATTGTATGTACAAAACACCGAGTTTTTGTTGTTTGTGTACTCAGTCAGTCTCTCTCTCTTTCTTTGTGTTTACCTTACTGTTGATCTTCCGGATAATTCACCCTATACTTCTATGTAATGCTTCCGCACATATTCTTTTTCAGCCTACATTTTTGTATTTAGGCACATCCTTAATATTATTTTTCAAATTTTCTTCATATGCTTTACTAGCAATGGGCACAGTTTGGTTTTGGTTCGGTTCGGTTTCAAGGCAAAGAAACCAAACCGAAACCAAACTGTTTATTTAAAACAAAACCAAACCAAACTATTTATGAACTCTCAATATTTAAACCAAACCATTTAAGAAAAAGTTAAAACCAAACCATTTAGGGAAAAGTTGAAACCAAACCGAACCATTTAATAAAAAATTTAAACCTAACCACTTAAGTCAAACTAGTTAAACATCTAAAGAAACAAAAATACATTAAATTAAATAAGCATTTAAGTTAATTTTATTAAATCAATAAAAAACCATTACATCAATAAACTATTAAGGTGAAAAAAAAAAGTTAACCAAAAACCTATAAACCTTTAAACAAACCTGTAAACCTATAAACTCGAGTTTTAGAACCGAAACCGAACCGTTTATCGAGAATTCAAACCAAATCAAACCATTAAATTTTTTGGAACCAATAACTGTTAAACCATGGCTTAACGGTTCGATTCGGTTTGAGCCAAAATCGTGCCCATTGTTATGCTTTACAACGGTCATTTTGTTGTGAGATAGTACGATCTTCACTCACAAAGCATTGCGTACATTTGAGGTATACCCAATTATTATCGAGTATGATCCTTCGTTTTGTACCATCCATCATTGTGCATACAATATGCCTTTCTATAGAGTGAGGGACACCATGTTTCCCAATTCGGTGTGCCCCATACACATTCACATTTGACATACCATAATGTGTGCAAAAGAATTCATTGATGGCCTTTCCAAGGGATGCGGGTGTTTCCATACTCTCTCGTTTAATCCCATGGATGTTTGACACTATTTGTGTTTTGTTGGCGACTACGTGACACCGGTTGGTCGACTATTGACGACCGTTGCGGAAGCGGAAATGGATCTCGTTGTTGTGAAGCACGCTAGTTTAGAGTAAGCGAGAGGTGTTGTGATCATTGTTCTGTTACAATATATGCATAGAGAAAGAATGTACATATTGAGAGAGAGAGGGAGGGAGGGAGGGAGGGAGGGAGAACTACACAGTTATAGGGCAAAAGGGAAGAAATTTACATTCATCTGTCTTGTACAAAGAGGAGTACCTCTTATTTATACATGATTGGGCTTAGCCCTAACTCTAAGGGGATTTCACACTTAGAAGTACAATGGTCGGGAGTAGGACTTTTAGTCCAACAAACTCCCCCATAAAAGCACTACTCTAATTGATACAAGAATTCAGGAGGAATCTCCCTCGTAAAAGTAAGTACTATCAATTAGGCTATGATCTTCGAATCGGGAATAGTTGGAGAGTCGAGTTGGTTTCGGTCAACTTTGCTCTGTTAGCTCAATCGGCTTTGGGCCCTTCAACCCTTTGAGCTTCATAATAGAACCTTAGTGGGCATATTGGAATACATCAAACACCTGTTCTAACCTCTACGAAAAACAATTGGCCTAAATTACATCATGATGTGCAACATTATGGAATCAAATGTTTGCAGTGTTAAGTGAGCAGGGATGAATAACATAAAGTTACAAGTCTTCTACAACAACTAGATGTTTCTAATATTAATGGGAAAGTATCTCTATGGATTTCACTGTTAGATTGCCTCGAACAAAATGAAGTTATGACTTTATATGGGTAGTTGTTGATTGGCTAACAAAACTAGCTTGATTTATACCAACTAAAACCATAGTAATAGCCCTTGAGTTGGCTTATCAATTCACTAATGAGTTATTTTGATTTTACAAGCTATTGATGGATGAAGTTGTTGATACAAATTCTACATTTGGCAACGATTTTTGGTCTTGAAATTCTTTTAAAAGTTGGAAACCACTTTGGGCATGAATTCCTCATATTTCATCATACAAAATAATGAGTCATGACAAAATATGAGAGAAGAGTTTTGGTGGAAGATTTGTAAATTGTTTGTGGGATGTTGTTCCTCGCCCTTTAAGAATTTAGCTCACAAGTCGTGGAAATTCAATATTGTTCTAGCAAACAAGGGTGTCATATTCTAAAACACGACACTTTCCGATAACCCAAGCCTATGTTTTGTGAACAAGGGTAACATTTTCCCCAGCACGTGATTGGTTAATAACCAACCCGTTGTTTTGGTGAATAAGAGTACCCTTTTCTCGAACAAGATGCAGACCCAATGCATAAGAGCACTCGTTTCTCGACACGACACTAGCTGATAACAAAGGCGATGTCTCAGTAAGAAGGGTACCCTTTTCCAAGCAATGCTCGAGATAGCTAGACTGGCTGGGATGTTTTGAGGCAATAAGGGTACCCCTGTCCAGGCACGACAATGGTCGAGATAAGTGAGCCAACTGATGTTACGATCAATAAGGGTTATCCTTTTTTCACGAGTACAACCACTGAGCCGATGTGTTAGCGAGGGCGTGGGTGGGCGGTGCCCATTTACCGAGCAGGTGCAGTGATAGAGAGATGAGTATCTTTTTGGTTGGTTATGCCATTTACATACAGAAGTGTATCCATACATACATACATACATACATACATCTGTATGTATGTATGTATGTATGTATGTATGTATGTATGTATGATTGTACTTGGAGGGGCATTTTGGACCTTGAATGCAAACCATATCCAGAAGAAGAGAAGTTGAGACACAGTCAGACAGAGAGAGAGAGAGAGAGAGAGAGAGAGAGAGAGAGAGCGTCTCTGCATTTTTGGGCAATTGGGTTCTAGGTTTTTTTTTTCTTTTGTTTTGGTCCTTGTTTCTGTTTTTCTTTTCCCTACACAGAAGCTATCAGCTATGGCTATGGTTCTTGAATCTGCCACGGTTCTTCGCGATCCTACGATTCCTGGAAGCGTTCTAAGAGCTCGTCTCTCTCTACCGAGATCCACAGGAGGTTTCAGAGTAGCCTTTCCGACTGTCTCTCGTCGTTCATCAGAACAATCTTCATTCCTCCATGCTCAATCCTCACCGCGAGGTATAGTTTGTGAACAACAACAGCCGGAACAGGGCACCCTTTCTCCAGGTACAAATCTCTTTTCTTTCGGATTTTTAGTTTTTGTTTGATTTCGGGTTCTTCACTTCATTGTTTGATGCATCGTTTCATCTTTGTTTAGTTGAATCTGTTAATTAATCTGCAGAAACTTAAACTATCTGTTTGATGCATGATTTCCATCTTTAGTTTCCTTGATATCTTTGTTTGATTGGATGCGATTCGAATTTTGTGCCTCCTTGTGCATTATTTCATCCTAGTTTGCATTGTCCATCTTGACATTGTTGTGATTAGTATCTGATCTGGCATGATTCAAACTTTCCATTGGTGCAGTATTTTCATCTTTGTCTGCACTATTCGTCTTTGGTTTGTTTATTTAACTTTGTGCCCCCTTCGTTGATGCATTATTTCATCTTTGTTTTCTTGGGTTTGTTTGTTTGGGTGAGATTTGTACATTGCATTATTCATCCTTACTTGAATTATGTCACTTTGTTTTGTTGGGTTTGCTTGATTGATTGGGCTAGATTCAAACATTGTGCCTCTTTGCTGGATAGTTAATTGATCACTGCTTCCTTGGTTGTTAGTTGATTGACTAGACTGGCAGGCTTTTTGCCTCTTTGATTAATGCGTTATTTCACTCTTTGTTTCTTTGGCTTATTACTTGATTGGGCAAGGCCAACTTTGCACTTCTTCATTGGATGCATTATGCATTTTTGTGTCCGAATTTAGCTTGCTTGATTGGTTTACCAAGATTTGAACTTTTCACTTCTTTATTTGATGGATTATTCATTTTTGTCTGAATAACTGATAATCTTTGCTTTCTTTGGCATGCTTGATGAGCTGAATTTGAACTTTATGCTACTTTATTTGAGGTAAGATGTTTTATGGGCTTCTTGCATGAATGAATCAAACTTTGTGGTTCTTCATTTGATTCTACAATGCATGTGGGTTTCTCTCATCAATAATTTAATGTGCCTTCGTTCTGCTGGGTGTTTGCATCATTCATGTATATAGGAGGTTGTGAAAGAAATCCATGGTGGAACATGGGATATGCTTAATTGGTGAGATTCAAATTTTCTGCATCTTTGATTGATTCTTGGTACCTTATTTTGTGTGGGTGTCATTTTCAGTCTTCTTCTCTGTGTGAGTTTTTCATTATTCATCAGTATGGGTGGTTTAGTAAGATATACATGTTTGGAAAGATATATTTTTGTCATTCGGAAAATAAGACCATGATCCATAGGTCTACGTCTGATGAAGTTCAAACTCTGTGCCTCATATTTGATGCCAAATAAGCCTTCTTTTGCATGGTTTCTTGCATTAGTCTCATGTTAATATATTTTTTTGTGGTTTATTCATCATCCATCTGTCTGGAGGGGTTGGGAAGAAATCCATGTGTTTTTGTATGTGGTGAATAATAAAAAAATAAAAAAATAAACAACAAATTATGAATCTTATTTGTGATGCTTAATCAACGCTAGTTTCCCATGGAGGAAAGGCTGGAAACAATCATAGTGCTTTGGAAACCATTATTTTTGCTGTTTCTTCTTAATGTAAAACTGTCAACATATTATCACAGATCAAGATTCAAGCCTAAAACAAAGCTTTTTATGCTCTTCTTTGATGGCAGCAGAGGAAGTAACTGACAAGACATGGAAAGAGATTGTGTTGCAATGTGACATTCCAGTGCTCGTGGATTTCTGGGCACCGTGGTGTGGACCCTGCCGAATGATTGCCCCTATTGTGGATGAACTAGCAAAAGAATATGTGGGCAAAGTTCGATGTGTGAAACTAAACACCGATGAAAGCCCCAACACTGCAACTGAATATGGAATCCGAAGTATCCCAACTGTCATGATATTCAAAGGCGGTGAAAAGAAAGATACCATCATTGGTGCTGTTCCTAAGGCTACCTTAGTAACTACCATTGAGAAGTTCTTGTAAAATGAAAAAGAGAAGGGTTATTCTCCAAAGAAAGTCCAATCTCGATGTATGATTCAACTGTAAGGAAAATGCCTTTTTTCTCTCAAAGAGATAACAAAACAAAAGCGATTTGTAGGGTGGAGAACAGGCTCTAGTTTGTTTAGGGAATTTGGTAGAAAAAAACTCGTGTTCTGCTAAAAGCTGAAGGGATGTCAGAAAGCAAATACAAATTTGTGAAGAAAGAAACTAGTTGGGATATATCCCTTGGCGCTCTTAATGGCAGATTGATCATTCCAACAAATGATCTGATGCTATTAGTTTTTCTAAGATGGCTATAATGCTGCCAAGCTAAGATCATCTGTAAGGAAAGGATCTTTATGGTCAATTGGTTGCCCCAAGATCAGCAAGGACCTTGATACTCTCTATATCAAAATAGATCTTTCAGGTCATTTTAATATGATTAGCAGTTGTAATATTATTGTTAAATTGTATCCCTAGGATTGGTTATTGATTCAATTAGCCTTTCTAATCGGTGTTGCCTATATTATGTGTCGATAACATGGATGTGTACCTCAATTTACTGATATCAAGAATCTCTTCTTTTGTAGAGAGAGATGCACCCAGCACTCTTAAAAATGTGATGAATAAAATGTACAAAATTGTGCGACAACTTGTATGATAGGTTTTAGAATCATTTGTGTCGTTGACAAAGGATGAGGGATTGAGATGCTTTGTGAGGTCACCTCGATCATGGGAAACGAAGAGATGAGAATTTCATGACTAATTGTGTTTAATAGCTTGTTGCAACTTGGTACCTTATTAGGTACATGACAATGAATGTTTTGATACACTTCTTTGACAAAGATAGTAACTATGTAAATAGATAGGTCATACTCAAAGCCACAAAATTACAATGGAATTCCCTTCTAACAAATTTGATTTTCATGATGCAAAACACCACCAATCCACACACATCTGCTCAATTTCATGATTGGTAGGATCCAATGATGAACAAAACAACAACCAGTAAAATAAACATTGACAAATTTAGACGGAAGTATATAAAACACAATTAGAAAAGCAAAAAGATAGCTCAAATGTTTAGAGCCATTTCTTTGGAAGGTACAAATCATAAGTTCAATACTTACTGATCTATAGGGCAAAATAATCTAGTATAGAGGTTGAAGGTGCCTCTATGCTTTTTTATCAACATGCCTAACTAAGCGCCCATTCATAAAGTTAAGTTTAAAAGAAGAATCTAAATCAAGACTCATGCAAAACAAGGGAAAATGACACTTTATTTATACATAAGGAGATGAGGGTTAGATATACTATATAATGGAGGGATCTTGGGGGGGAAAGGGGGCCATGGATGTTGATAGTCCTTGAAAGAAAAATTTGCTAATAAGATAATTGGAGGTCGACCCTTAGTTTTGTAAAAGGGGTTAGAGAGAGATGCGCTCAAACTTGACATATGTTGATACATATTTAGTTTCTATTCTTAATTCATTCATCTGGTGTGGCTTTTGTGTCTTTTGTGGGTTTTGCCATTCTCTTAGCTCCACTCAGATAGAGGCCTAAATGATATAACGAGTAAGAGGAGTTGTCCACTATTCTTGAGCTACTAATGTGTATCTAACAACTAATGCAAGCTCTAATTGATCTCTCTTAGGCACACAGGGTGCTATTAACATTTGACACATGATATTAAGATTCTTAACCACATTTACTCAATACTTAAACGAAGGGAAAAAAGCAAGAAATCACCAAAATGTCTGAGCTTTGATTATCCTTGTTCATGGATAGTACAAAGTTTAAAGTTTAAAGGTTTTAAACAATTATGGCTTTGGCTTAGTACACTATCGTTTAGAAGAGAGTGTAAGGCTCGCTTTAGCCAAGATGAGATAGTATGGTCAAAGTCCTTGTAAATAACTTTATACATATTAAACATAATCACGTTCATGTCCTTTTTAAAGTAGAGTATCAAGGTTTATATATTCATCTTTATACCTTTTAACATTGTAGGCTTTTCCTAAGGTTTATCCAAAGTCCAAAAGGAACCTCTACATCTCTAGAACTTTGCATATGGTTCAAAATGTTCAGTAGATACTTATTTGTGTTAGAAAACAGTTCATCAAGTGATGCTAGTTCACTCCATCCATATGCTTGAGAGTGATTGACATCCTCTCTTGCCCGTACCATAAAAAATATGATGTTATCCCCACATGAACCTCATAACAATAAATTGACAATGTAAACTCTTACCATAGGTTAAGCAGAAATTTAGCATTCATCGATGTAGCCCTAATATGTTTATCCAACCAAGAATTATGTCCTTTTATACTTCCAACTTATTAAGTAGTCTCTATACTTTTCCTGCATGGAGAGGGCCTCTACTTGGATATTCATCTTATTGGTACCAACTTCTTCTTCTCTTCATTTTCCTTCTATATTTATACCACACGAAATATGGTGGAGTTATGTTACACACAAGTTATTTCGCAACTATAATAGCATCAATCAACCACATCGACACATGAGTTGGTTCTTCTTGAATGGTGGTATCAAGAATAACATACCTGAATAAATATTTATGTTCATAAATAACCATCATGCTCTGGTATGATCCGAAGGACTAGAGAATATCGTTTTAAGGAGGATCAAGTGTATATATCGTCTCACATGTGTGCGAGGCTTAGTTTATGAAGGACCTTTTCCCCGCTTCTTCTTCTTCTTCTTGAACTTCATGAAGAAAGGTGTTGTTTGAAATTGTAGCTTGAATCTTATGGGAAAACTAACTCTAGACTTTCTTGATGAACAACTATGGGTAATAATTCTTTCTTTCGTTATCCTCTTTATTTCCCAAATCTACAAGGGTATCCCTCTTCTCTTCTATAGAAGCACAAGGTAGAGCTTCAAATGGTTATCCACACAAGGTAGTCTACGACATTGTAGTAGAACCACCATTGATAAACCTATTTAAAAGAATCATGAATCAAAACATTCACACTTAGATGCATTGGAACATACATGGAGCAACACCATCTCATCATGAACTAGCAAGGATACATTTACTTGGGAAAATAAGACATCCTCTAACATCTAGAATTCACAATTTTGAAGTGATGAATTGTATCTTTTCTGTGAAGACCTCGCAAAAAAACATATCGCAACAATAGAGTCAATGTAGTGTCACATAATGATCCAACTTTTGGATTGGAAATAACTAATAGTTATAATATATAATAAGGCTTAGTTATAATGAGTGCCATACATACTGAACACTTATGCATAGCAATGGTTGCACTCTTACATGCCACATAGGAAGTTTGTAGGTAGTATTGCTTAGATTTCCATGGTTACATAAATGTCCAACATAAGTATGTACAACTTGTCCCAAGAGGTGTAAATGTCATCAATGTGATTGATGCACCGCAAAGGTATGATTCATGATCACTCGTACGAGATGTGGATCCAATCATGCAATGCAATAGTTGAATAATTGTACCCACAAAGTTACATGATGTGTATATTCCATGATGCACATAAAAGCAAAATCCCAAAGGCTTTTAACACATCACACCTGTAAGCACAAGTCCCATACATAAGTGGAATAAATATGACGTGCACACATCAGTGATAAACCTTACCCTCAAAATTATATACTCATTGTTGAAACTCATAAATAGCAAAGTTCTTGTTTGTGATGAATTGTAATCTTGACCATCTAGTTTTTTCTCCCTCTCTCTTTTATCTTCCAATACTTCGTAATAAATTTTTTATTTTATTTTATTCCAAAAAAACCTCCTTACATTAGTTACTCGCTTTGGGAGCCATTGATGTATGCATGTATGTAGAGTATGAATCATACGCACCTTCGCATTCACGAATGTTTATATCATTTGAGTATGGTCAACACTCTTGAAGTATGGTAAATACCATACTTTTTGAAGAAAGGGAGAGGACGACCATTGTTGGACCATTTTTCTATTATCTCTCATATGTATATACTCATACTTCCTATTCCAACTTCTAAGTGCTTGTTCTATTTATCTTTTATAATGAAATTATTAATAATATTTTGAAACATAAATAATACCGCAAGCATTACTTCTACAAGCATACGAAACGTACTTGTACGAACATCAAAGATATAGTTATAACTAATAAATTATAAATATTAAAAAGCTATGCTGAGAAAAGTTACACATATTTATACTTAGAGTTTGAATATTTAAAATCCATGGTACAACTACTTGAGGTGTTCTTTTCCTTCATATAGTTCAAAGCAATGATAATGATGCCCATGAGCTCTAAGTTAGCTTTTATCACACAACCAAAATATCTAGATACATTCTTATCAAATTAGAATTTTTATCATCCATAAAGAGGCCAATTTTGACCTATGGGACCAGAGTATACATGTGTTCTTGATATGTGTATAATAGAGTCCCTAGAGATGAAAGACTATGTAGGTTATGTCACATAGAGATAGAGGATGAGTATCACTTTACATGCAAGTGCCCAACTTATACCAAGATAAGGGCGAAATACCAAGACATACTAGGACCCTCTCCCACCCTCTCCAAACTATTAGATACCCTGGATATAAAGAGACTAGGTGGGTATATCTTAGAGCTAAAACAACGTAGGGAGAATAAATTACAAAGTGTTAACCATAACCCTCTTAATATTCACCAACATGTAACTAATGTAATTTTTAGGAACAAGGGGAGACGATGAATGAGGGCACACCTACACTACTCGGCCTCGCTCTTGATAATGCAAAAATGCAAAGAACAATCAAACGCCCTCGGATGTTGGGATTCAAAGTTCCTCGACGTGGAGTAGAAATGATTAAGAAGATAAGGGAACATGAGCTATGCCACCTAAATGTTATGGTTGGGGTACCTTTTACATTGGGACCACGGATCACATCCACATCGAAACCCTTTGACCTCCCGCTTCTTTTCAAGAGACTTGGATGGAAATGAAACTAGGCCTAGTATAAAGTCGTTTCCTTATAGAACATGTTTTTTTTACTAGAACTATTTAGCTTAGGCGTGGCACCCACACCCCGCTTTCAAATGGATCAATCAAGGAGTGAGCACCAAATATTTGGGCTTCCAAATTGGTTTCAACATACCGCTAGAGACTATGATTGCACCCGTTATCCTTTCCATTCGACAAAAGTTGATACATTGGAGCTCGAAAAATTGTCGCTAGCAGGTCGCATCATAGTGGCAAATCAGGTACTCATCGCAACAACATGGTATAGTCTATCATGTTGGACAATCTCCAAGGAAAGTATACATCAGATTCAACGACTGGTCCGCAACTACATTTGGTCTGGTAAGGAAGACCATGTAGCTCGCACCAAGGTGGCGTGGCCTATACTCACAATGCCTAAGTCGAGAGGGGGATTGGGTCTTATTGATCCCCTTTCACAATCGAAAGCCTTACTTGCCAAATTTGTGGTGCGAGGACTCCAACCAGGAAATGATTGTTGGAAAATGCTACTGAGGTTACGTTTCGCTTACTTTAGGCCACGAAAAGGGGTCCATTGGGCCCCCCAAACGGGATGGATTCTAAACATGGATCTCAAACCTAGTTTCTCCCGCCATTTGGAGGATAGATTCAGTGCATCCATGTGGAAGGCATGGTGTGACATTCATCGAGGGCTCAAGTGTGATCAACCGAGATCCGAACCTGCCTGGCTCAGTCAACGTATCCTATGGAATCCATGTCTCAAGGATGAATCTAATCAACTACTGGGATCACGTAAGGGGTTGTCATGGGGATACATTGCAGAAGGTCCAGGCAAAAGTATAGAATGTTGGCGACGGTTTATGTCAATGCCACTACAAGATCATGCGAACATACTCCATGGAAGCAGGGGCGGATGGACTATGAGATCGGAAATCATTAACGCTCTACTGATTAGGGAATCTGCTACTCAAAGGACGACAATGGAGAAATGGATAGGACACAAGGAGGAGGGTTTTCTGATCCCGAGAGGTAGGGGATCACCAGATAGACTCGAAGAACCTGAATTGCGAGACACTGAGACACCAACATAGAATAACGTCATTCGACTACTTGTGTACACTGGTCATAAATGGATTGTAGATCCTGATCCGATCAAAGTACAACCCGAGTGGCACAACTAGATTGGGTCACCACATTCTAGCTGCTCAAGTCGCCCGAGAACCAGCTGCTGCGAAGGTCTGGCACACATTTCAAGTTCCCTCCGCAATAATCACCAAGTTTTGGTAGAAAATTTGGAAGCAACAACACGCGAGGTGAATTACCACTTTCCAATGGTTGTTAATACATAAGTCCCTACCGGTGGGAGCATGGCAACGTGGGAACCTTAGCTCTCCTAATTGTGTAGAGTGCCCACATGCAGTAGAATCCATACGACACGCTCTATGGGATTGCCCAACGTCCCATCGAATATGGCGGGGGGTTGGCCGCTTGTTGCAATTATGCCAGGTGCAAGGTTCAATCAAGTGGGGAAATATATGTTGGCTATCATGGCAGGCTGCAATTGGCCGATACGAGCATCAAGAGGAGGGGATGACTTTGGTGATAAAAGCACAAGAGGTCCTTTTCTCCTCCACCGGCAATGTCCACTCTATTCCTCTTAATGACAAATCTCAAGAGGTGTTAGAATTGGTCAGCCCAATAACCCTTTGGATTCTATGGAAACAACGATGTAGGCGAGTCTTCTCCAACCAAACTGCCCATCCAACAATGTTACTACAAGAGATATGGAGTGAAATTGTAGCCACTCTAAAGAGCCAATATGATGGACTTAAGGGCGGCTCCGAGGGAGTTGAAAGACAACGCATAGCCTTCATCCAACAATGGTCGTCCTCTCCCTTTCTTGAGTCAGTGGGCATCCACATAAGATGGAACTATCGCGTCCCTTTAGGGATTTGTACATAATCGTCTCATTTGTAAAATTTTATAACTAATGGAAGGAGTTTTTTTTTGGAAAAAAAAAGAACTATTTAGCTTAAGCTCTATTTTATTTTATTTTATTTTTAGTTTTACTTTCGATGAATGGGTAAATACCCCATTTTTGGTTTAAACCAATTGTCTCATGGGCCGATTGTGGTCTTAGAAGACGTTAATACATCTAACAATCGGCAACGGTTCGGTTTGAACCGAACCGAACCGCGAAATCGTGGCTTAACGGTTTCCAACGATTCAGTTTTAACAGCCAAAAACCGCGGTTTAAACGGTTTTTTGTTTTTTTTTTTTTTTTAAAACAATATAAAAAAATTACAAAATTTGTAAAATTGTTTTTAAGCAATCTTTTCATTTTTAGACCTTATTATCACATTTTAGGAACATCTTAAAAATTTTATAAATTTTAAAAAATTAAATTTATTTATTTATTTATTTACCTATGCTAAAAACCGAAACCGAACCACGAAACCACAGTTCTTACGGTTTTATGGTTTAACGGTTTCACGGTTTGGTTCAAGTTTTAAAAAAAATTAACGGTTCGGTTTGGACCCTCTCAAACCAAACCAAACCGAACCATTGCCGATTGTTTAATACATCTTTCTTTCTTTTTACCTGAATTTAGTATCACAAGATTATTTATTCACGATGTTTAGAATTATTTGAATTATGGGCACTTTGAGGAAAAGAGAATGATATCAATCGACAATTTCTTTATATACCGTTTAATCATCATTATAATAACATGTTCAAAACGTTCCATGATACTTAGGTTCACCAATCAAAGAATCCAAGTTTGGGGCATTATTATGAGTGCATATAAAGTTTGGGGCATTATTATGAGTGCATTTAATTGTTTATTAGCTTGAATTCATAAACTAGATGTTCTAATAATTTCCATGAAGACCCTAGTGTAAGGAACATATTGATGGGTGGTGAAAGTTTCCTAATGGGTGTGCACTTTGCACCCTCATATTGGATTTTGGGCTAGTGAGGGTGGAAGAGTTTTGTGAAATGAGAGAGTGTCATCTCATGAAGAATTGGAGAAGACGATCCGAATGTTGAAAACAAGTCTTCCCGGTAAGGATATGGGATTTAGATTTCCAAGATGTTACCAGTCAATCACATGGAGAGGAAGAGATCATCCATTTTAAAGAACCCATTTTACATTGGGGCCTAACATAAATTGTTGTTAAGATGTGAATGAATACACCAGGACTAGGATGGCCTCAACAATCTTATTGTGACCTTAGCAAATAGTTGCTAAGATGCAATACACCAAGGTCAGAATGGCCTCAATGACATACGATGATGTTCAGTTGTTGCATTCGAAGACCAAGATAATTTTGTAGTTGAGAGCAATGTGAGCAAAGTAGTTCTTCATTATTGTACACAAAAAAATCTTACTAAGAGGTTTCAGAGGCATAGCCTTTACTTTGGAGCTATTGACACAAACTACTATGCATGCAAAAAGTTCTCAAAGAAACTCATACGCTTTTGTGCACCTTCTAAACAATTTGTTAAAAGTGGCACAATGTCGGTATTCCCAATGGTAACCTCTTCGGTGCCATATTGTGCAAACTCACCGTGATCCGAAGAGAGAACATGTGTATGCAATAACTACTACTTACAAACTTCTATGATATGATGGCGTTTATTGAATATTCAATATGAAGAGTTTCTAGCATCTTTAAGACCTACGTGATAAAGTTGTCATGTTCAAGGACAACTTTGTGAGGTCATTAAAGATCATGTTACTGAGAGGCATGTTTAATACATTCACATGACTACACAAAAGTAGGCAGGTAAAAATAACACTAAGGAAATAATTGAGCCGAAGAATGAGAAAATACCTCATATACATCATTTATCTTTACTACCCTACTCTTAGCTTGCTCAATGTAACTTTGTATTCCTAATCAAGATCATGATAAATAATTACAAGTACAAAAAAGAGGTAAATGGATCATATTCAAAGAGACTTTTACAAGTTCAATAAGTGTTATGTTACATGTAGCCTTTTAATGCATTCACAAGAATGCATAAAAACTATGTATGTGAAAGAGCTACTAAGAGAATAATCATTCAATGCCCCCCTTTAGACTATGGAAACATTTGATCCTAGTCGTTTAACTTTCATTGCATGCTTGCCAACCTAAATTTAGCTTCCTAATGTAAACTCATATTTGTAAGCAAGATCATGGAAATAAATGTAAGAATAGAAGAGAGTTTAGGGATTAACGTTTACAAGTTATGGTCCCAAGAGTGTACTAGAGCTTAAGAACTTTTGAAATTTTGAAATTTCGTAGTCTAGGGACTTTTTGAATAAGTAGAAAAATCATTATAGTCAATTATGCCCTCCAATGTTTTTGTAACTATTAACAATCCTACTTTTTCAATCTATGTTTCATCAACATGCATCAATCTTGGGAAATGGAACGAATTATATTCAAACTAAATAAGTTGGTCGAATAAACACTCTTACTATCTCCAGAAATTCAAAACTTGTCAAATTTCATCATCGCAAGAAAACAAAATGTTTAACGTACCCAATATGCTTGGACATGTAGAATTTGTGTTGATTCTTTTCCATTGGTGACAATTCACTATAGTTAGCTCTCCTAATTGTGTAGAGTGTCCAAATGTAGTAGAATCAATACGACACGCTCTATGGGACTGCCCAATGTCCCATCGAATATGGCGGGGGGTTGGCCGTTTGTTGCAATTATGCCTGGTGCAAGGCTCAATCAAGTGGGGAAATATATGTTGGCTATCATGGTAGACCCCAGTTGGCAGATACAAGCATCAGGAGGAGGGGATGACTTTGGTGATAAAAGCACAAGAGGTTTTTTTCTCCACCATCGACAATGTCCACTCAACTCCTCTTAATGACAAATCTCAAGTTGTGTTGGAATTGGTCAGCCCAATAACTCATTGGATTCTATAGAAACAATGGTGCAGAAGGGTCTTTTCCAACCAAATTGTGCATCCCACAATGTTATTGCGAGGGATATAGAGTGAAATTGTAGCCACTCTAAAGAGCCAATATGATGGCCTCAAGGGCAGCTCCGATGGAGTTGAAAGACAACGAATAGCCTTCATCCAACAATGGTCGTCCTCTCCCTTTCTTGAGTCAGTGGGCATCCACATAAGATGGAACTATCATGTCCCTATAGGGATTTGTATATAATCATCTTGTTTGTAAAATTTTATAACTAATGGAAGGAGTTTTTTTTGGAAAAAATAAAAATAAATAAAAAATAAATAAAAAATAAATAATCATTATAATTAGACTCCTAGCTCCAAGAAGTCAAAACTCATCGAGTCATGGAGTCATAGGTCTAATAAATCATTTGTGCATCAAAAAGTGGTGTCAAATTCAAGAAATGAGACTTGGATTCACAAAAATGAGACTTGGATTAGGAGACATTTCTGATGCCCATTGTTCTTCAACAAGCAAAGTTCACATTGATTCTTTCCTATTGAAAGATGAATCGTAGACAAACCCGACACACTGAAATTAGATTGTTGACATCTACTATCAACATTCAACAAATTGTGCCTTTAGAATAGAGTTTGGCTTGCAATATTATTGTGAAAGTAGTTAACTTATACTTAATGTGACTTCATGAAAAATCATTTAGGTAGAAATATACTTTGCTACGTATGGTAGCAATGTATATTTCCCTCCTTTAAAGAGATTCCAGTAAGTTATTACATTTGATTATCAAAGTGTTTCCGAATTCTAATGTATTACAAGCTTTACAATCACACATATACACACTCTCCCAAATTTGACTAATAACTCATGATGTACATCACTATATGTATGTATCATGCCATGTCAATGAACACACATATATTTGTATTACAATTTACATGCTTGGAACGTAACGCAAGTGTCAAATTTGGAGACGGGTTATGGTACGGAGCATTTGGGTTAGGAACCCCATCTAATGAACAGTTTTCCAATTTGAGATACTCATGAATCATGACACTTCGTCGGTGAAGGATTTAAAGTCCATCCTAAGACCGTTCCACACCTTTTCCCAAACCCGAGGTACAAGAGCGTGGTTCTCACCTCCACATTATTGCGAATCTATAATCTTTGAGGAGTGTCTTGACTCTTGACTTTAAATAATCATTTAAGACATCCATCAATTACTAGCCTTTATATGGTCACCTTTCACTTTGGTCATGGAATCTCGCTCACGACCACTAGTGATTTCATGTGGTTGTGAATACTTGTAAAAGAATATGCCGATCGCTCAACACCCACCATTGATTGAGGCTTCATGGACACCCCAAACGGAATATTCCACAAAAATTGTGCATAGTGAATGGAGATTACAAACGCTTTAGAATCTACGCACTAATTCCAATGTAAACACAACTACCGAAGGCTCGACATATCTACAAAGTCCGAGATTGACAAGGTCTTATATAATCAATCCACATCAATACAAGATCACGGAATAGAAATCGAACAGTTTGGAATCTAGGCACCCTTTCCAATGTAAGCATGATGGCCAACAACTCGCCACATCTAAATGGACAACATAATATATATCCATTGCATTACCGACACTCAATGCTTTGGAATCTGGACACTCTTTCCAACCTAAGCATGATGGCCGAAGACCGAAATGTCTACTAAAAGAACCCCTATTCAACAAGATCTTCCCGAATTGGTATCCATACAAGTTTAGCATTTGTTCCCGCATAGTACACATCGACAAGTGAACATGTCTCACAAGCGCATACGTAATCACTAACATCAAAAAGCTTCACAATCTAAAACACTTTTTTCATCATAAACGCGACAAACAAACGCTTGGGACATGATAGATATTGAAGACTAATTCAAGCCATTTTGAAGTGTTAGAAAACAAAACCAGCATATGCTTGCCAATCATAACAACCCGTAAGGTAAGCATCCACAAAAGAGGCTGACCGAGAAATCTCTACCCAAGTGACACAAAATTACTCCTCCAAAATGAAGCAAAAACATAGTGGGTCATCAACAAGAACAATAAAAATTTGATATATCTTTGGAAGGAGAAATGGTCTACAACTTTTGTGGGTAAGGCCAATAAATGTCCTATATGGTGTGGGTGGCCATTGAATGAATGCACATAAGAGAGGAGTGTTAGATCTTTCTTCTTCTTCTTTTAGTCATATGTTTTTTGACTGGTTACAAATGGCTCAAAGACAAAGCCCATGACTAAGCTACTAGATTGTAGCCTTTTTAACTAACTGAATCAAAAGAAGATCAATCAAATCAATCATTATAATGGGGAAAAAGAAAACAGAGGAAAGAGAAAGGGTTAGGCCTTGAATTGAAGGCCTAACAAGCAACAGAAACGCATGAAAATAAGCCAATACGAGAAGAGCCAAATGATGGAGGGAAAACAGAGCATAAAGAGAGAGGTTGGATTCTGATGCTAGTAGGGTTTCAGATAGGGTATGGAGGTTAAGTCAACAGGTTTGGGGTTTTAAGACTTAAGACAAGGATTAATTAATAATGGTTAGGATTTATAAAAGATTTACATAGGGTTTTGATTTGGGTATAGAAGTTAGGGCTTCCTTAGGGTTCGATTTAGGTATAGAGGTTATTAGGGCTTCCTTAGGGTTCAGACTTTAGGGTTTAGATAGAGTGTAGTAGAGGCTAGGTTTCAGTGTGGCTTAGGATTTCCAGGGGACTTAAGAGGCTAGGGTTAAACAGAGTATAGAGGTTAGGGTTCCTACGGATATGGGGTTTAGGGCATCAAAATTAGGGTTCCTATGGGATAGGGTAGTGGATGGATGGAATAGGGTTGAGGTATTTCTTAGTTAATTTTCAAGGCGATAAGCCAGGGTTTAGGTGATTAGTAGCAAGGAATTAGGGTTTGGGGAGAGTAAGTTTTGGTAAGTTTTCTTTACCCTAACCCAGAGCCAAAGAGGGAAGGAAGGATCTATGGGGAGGGGGGGTCATCATGAGGAGGTTGATGATGATGATGATGATGATGAAGGCGATGGCGATGGCGATGACAAGGTTCTCATGGTGGGCACAGCTACAGGGAACTTGTGGATGATATCGCTCCATGGATTGTTAATGGAAGCTTGGGTGGTGGGGGCGATGGCAGACAGGGACCTCCACACAGCACTGTTGCACTTGAACCCAGATCCGAAGGCGATCTGCCATATCCTGTCGCCCTTCTTCACCCTGCCTTTGGCCTCTGTGTAGGCGAGCTCATACCACAGGGAGCTACTGGAGGTGTTCCCAAATCGGTACAGCGTCATTCTAGAAGGTTCCATGTGCCATTCCGACAGGCCCAGGTTCTTCTCCAGCTCGTCCAGGACTGCTCTGCCGCCGGCATGGATGCAGAAGTGCTCGAATGCTCGCTTGAAGTCGGGGATGTAGGGTTTCACCTTCACGCCATCGCCATAGCCATAGCCATAGCCAGCGGCTGCGATCTTCCTCAGTATGAGGCTCGCGAAGAACAGGATCTGCTCAGAGAGCGGCAGCACCAAGGGGCCGAGCGTGGTGATGTTGGCTTTCAGGGCGTTCCCGGCTATGGCCATGAGCTCCTTGGACAGAGACACCCCGACCTTGCCATGGCCATAGCCGCTATGGCTATGGCTGTCGTCTTCTTCCTGGTACACGCATCTGTAGGCTTTGTCGTCTGCTCCCTTGTGGGTCCTGACGGTGTGGACAAGCTCGTACTTGGCGGATCTGCGGTCGGATCGCCTGCTGCTCAGCAGAATGGCGGCGCCGCCCATGCGGAAGATGCAGTTGGAGACGAGCTTGGAGGCGTCGTTGCCGAGGTACCAGTTGAGGGTGATGTTCTCCATGCTCACCACCATAGCCAGCGAAGGATGGGAGCAGGAAGAAGAAGAAGATGATGATGAAGAAGAGGAAGAAGAAGAAGAAGAAGAAGAAGCAGAGGATCGGAGCAGGCGAGCAGCGAGATCTATGGCGATGACGCCTGCGCTGCAGCCCATGCCGGCAAGGTTGAAGCTCTTGAGGTTGCCGCGGAGGCGGTAGCGGGAGGCGATGAGGGAGGCGAGCGAAGGGGTGGGGACGAAGAGGCTGCAATTGACGATGAGGATGCCGATGTCTTTGGGCTTCACGCCGGTTCTGAGCAGGAGGGCGTCGATGGCGGCGAACATGACCCGCTCCGCCTCGCGCCTGGCCTCGCCCATGCAAGGATTGGGCGGCTGGCTCATGACCGCCGGCGGGAGGCCCGTCTCCTCCCCCACACCAGACCTCTCGCACACCTTCCTCTGCAGCTCCACACTCCTCTCGCTGAACGCCCCCGTCTCCCGCGTGTATCGCAGGAACTCCGCGTTGCTGCACACCTCCTCCTTCAGCGGCCTGTAGCACGCGTAGTCCAGCATGTACACCGGCCATGGCCTCCTCACCAAGTAGTACACCGTGCCTATGGCCGCCATCGCTATGGCCGCCACCAGGTGGCTGTACTGCACCGCGCTCTCCCACAGCGCCGTCACCCCCATGTGCCGAGCTCTGCTGCCCACCTCCGCGGCTATGGCGAGGGTGAGCGGCGGGATGAGGAGGAGGTAGAGCGCGTGGCGGATCAGGTAATGGTACCCCAGCTTCACGTACTTGAGCTTCACGGTGTCCAGGAAATCAGGGAAGGCGTACTGCGCCCCCCCATGGTACGACGACCTCTCAACCTCTGCAGATCTTGGTTTCCCAGAAGAAGGAGCAGGATCTGAAGAAGAAGGAATAGGGGACTCTGTTCTGGCACTATCATCAGCAGCCATGGCTGATCACAGGTGAACGAAGAAGGGAAGAAAGAAGAAGGTGCTTCAATTCTCTCTGTTTATTATGAGTTGAGTGAGAGTAGTAGACCTGTAGAGTGAGCGAGTGAGAATGCCTATATATATTGTCTTATAGACATATGTGTAACATGTATATGTATATAGTCTTATAGACATATGTGTAACATGTATATGTATATAGTATATAGTATATAGTATATAGTATACAGTATATAGTATATGTATATAGTATATTTATAATTGTGTGTGTGTGTTTTGCTTGAAAAATGAAGTTTGCGAGAGTGACCAATATAGGATGGCCATTGTCCATCTCCCTAGTGAGTGACACGCTTGGCCATTGGCCACACTCAATGCCTCTTTCCTGCAAGCTCTTTTGTGCTAGTCATGGTATATGCCTGCTATCCATATCTCTCTCGATGTCCATCTATCTATCCATTTATCCATCCATCCTCGCACGGACGCTTCGTGATTCTTCATAGCCCGTGTTTCGTCTTCTTGCCGAAAAGTCGACGGCAGACACCCGATCTCCATGCGTTTCGAGTCCCCACACGAGCATTCCTAATGCGAAACAGCTATTTGCGGTCTCGCATCGAAGCGAAAGATATAGACCGTGACAAGACCTGTCTATGTTTCAAGGAGGTCCACCTCGTAAAGATAATGAAAGGTTTTTGACAGTTTGAGAAAACTGTCACGACTCATGGCTTTGCTTTTCTGTTTTCTTCGTCTTCTTTTTTTCCCCTCCTTTCCCACATGAATTTGTGTGGCCATGGTTCACTTTGGCATTAATGTGGGTCAATCGGATTGCTGCAATGTAGTGGCATTGTGTCATGAGTGATGGAGGTTTGCCAGGTAATGCTTTTGTGGAAAGGCTTGCATTTATGGGGGGGGCATGTATATTGGTTGGTAGGTACGTATACATACACACGTATGTTGTGTCAACGCACACATATGTGTATGTATGTATGTATGCAAGTATGTAACATGCTCATTGGAAACCTACTCCGGTCAACGAAGCACTCATTATAAACGATATGCAATGTGTATGTGTGTCTGTTGATGTGCAAAGCATACACACATATATGTACATGTACAATATGTAAATGTAAGCACATGCATTTGACTTGTGTGCGTGTATAGAGACCATTCATCTCTTCAACAATTAACCATCAAGCAATTAGTTGTAAGTACAAAGGGTCGAAATCAAAGCCCCACCCAACTCTTTCGTTGTTCGACGGTGATGTGTAAATGTGGTCTCCTCAAGACATCGGGAACACGACAAAAACATGCACATTCTAGAATCTTCGCCAATTAGGATGAGGAATTTGTCAAATTATTAGGTGAAAGAAGAGAAGGGGCGAGAGGGGTCAAGCAAGGATCTTGGGACACCGTGTTCATTCAATGCCAATGAGCTGTCATTTATTGTTAACCGATTGCATCTCGATTTTGTCTACTTCTTTCGTTGAAATTCTAGCAAGCAATGCCAGCGTGACTAGAAAGAGATCAATTGGGAGGAGAAAAAGGGGAAGAGGGGTGGTAAAAGATAGCTTCCTAATGGATAAATAACACACCCTCAAGAAACATAACTATAAAGGTCTTCAAAAAGCAAAAATGAAAAACCAACAAAGTTAGGAGCAATAAAAATGATGAGGATTTTGTGGTAGTTGGGTACAAATTTTCCAAGTGGGATTGACTTCGGGTTGATCATAAATGTGCTTGGTTGGATTTGATCTTGTAGTGTGTGAAGTGGGTGGACCTACCTCCGGTTGCTAGTTTTACTACTATATTTAGAGGCACCCCATAATAGCTTAAGGTTAGAGGTGGACCTACTACCACTATCCATTTCCATCCTTGTATTTACAGGCTCACCATCAAAGGTTAAGGTTGGACCCAAATTTAGATGGTGGTTATTATTGTTGGACTTGGGTAAATTCCACACCCCCCCCCCCCCCCCCTCAGGTGAAAAAAGCACTCTATTGGTTTTTTGGGTCCCATCACCATGCGAAAGTGTAGGAATGTGGATGAGGACCATAACCTCGAAAACCTTCATTATAACTAGCATATGTTGTGCATGGACACTACCAAAGCACCTAATTGTAGAGTCGTCAAATGAGGTGAAAAAACAAAATCAATGTTAGTTGCATTTTATTTTCTTTCCTTAATCAAGGGAAGAATTCAACCCTCAAGAACCTTGATTAGAGTGGACATGTGATGTACAATGATACCACTTGAAGCTTTAGAACATATAGTCGTTCGTAATTGTGGAAATTTTCCATCTTCATTCGATAAGTCATTGATGGAGGTCAAGGCTCACAACTCACTAGGTTCCAGAGGAGCAATGCAATCTCGATTTCTTTATACCGGGTTTCTTTTAACAAACAATAGGTTTGATATATGTAAGTTATACTTACTCTAACCCATAAATGTCTTCACAAAATTTACTTGTGTGTCTCATTGATCTTGCAAGTCAATTGCCTCATTCTACTTTATAATAACATGCCTCTTCAGACCCATATTTCAAAATAGAATAATGTGTATCACCTTTTTAGCACTTATGGGCTGGCATGACAAGCTTCCATAACTCTCTCTCTCTCTCTCTCTCCACACACACACACACACACACACACACACACACACTCACACACTTATCTCATAGGTCATCTTTGACCTTGGAAGGCATTCATAAAAAAATTCTCTATCTATCCATCCATATCCATGAGTGCACACTCTTGAGTCTGGACTCCCACCTTAAGTAGCCAATCAAAGAAAAAAAGTAGAGTGTTTTGCTTCTTAAAGGTTCACCTAATTAATATCCCCTTCATGCCAACGTTAGAGAAAGTAGAGAATGAATTTTCTTCCATTACCTAATGTGAATATGCCTTTTGAAATGCAAGACTTCGTATTTGACTGAAAGATTCGTCTCTTCTTTCAACACCCTTTTATGAAAGTAATATTGGTCATCGTTTTGATGTGGAAGACCACTACGTCTCTCATCAACAAATTATCACATAAGCACACAAATAAAAAAGTGTGTTTCTTTTATCAATTATGGGACCTATGTTTTGGTTTTTTTTGCATAATGACTTCAAAAGTATCATTTTTTACCACATAATCTCCATATCATGTCATGCGAACATATTTTCTCCCATGTCACATTTCTATACTAGTGTGAATCCAATCGTAGTGGTCACTTGTCATGATGTTGAGTTATTGATGTTATGTCATGTAAGGGTCCTAAATTCCCTTAACCCCAATCTTGTGCACATTAGGTTTGACTCGTTCTTGATGATAATCCTTTTAAAATATAACTTGCACTTTGTTAGAAACATGTCACACGGGCTACACATGGATGGACTCGTCGGTCTCATTAATTCTGTTCGATGAATGTTATTTAGGATAATTAACAATGGGGTCCAAATAAAGATTACCTAACATTCACATTGATATTTTATATGATGGAACCACTTCCCCCAACCCAAGTCCATGCTCTCAGAAAATGATACTTGACATAGATGTTGAAGATTAGCTACCAACATGAAAGATATCAACTTCTTACAAAGCTCTAAAAACGTGTCCCTCCCTTGATATTGATTGAATTTGCAATATGATCTTATACCTCATAGATGAAATGTTTATCGATATGAGCTCATCCAAGCTCATACATTGTTCATTATCTTCCAATTGCTCTAGTTACATATATAAATATCCTTGTTTAAACATAAGCGCTCCATCTTTAGACATGGAGATTTGGTGGGGCAATCAAATGGTCGATCCTTGGATAAAGGTTGTTATATCGATTATTATGATTTCATTGCTATGAGTGTTGAAGAGGAAAAACTTTGGTTTCTTAAAAATGACTTTTCCATTTTGTTTCTTGTCTTTTCATCATAAATGCTCATCTTTTTTATTACAATGTGATCCTCGGTAGTTGGTGGAATAATGAAAAGACATCATTTGTACATTGATTATGACACAATATTCCTTTTTAACACAATAAAGTTGGGTTATTTTGGTGGATGTATGACTTGGTATCGAAGAAAGTCTCTTGAGATAATTTACACTTCGGAATAGAATTCTAAAGCACCAACGATTGATCATTCGGGGCTTACGTATGTAACAATAGAAACAAATAACATATACATATGTCACAGATGACTAGAAATAGGTAAACCATAACTTAGTGTCTCTTGATTCTATTTTTTAGGATTGATGTTAAACCAAGAAAATAGGGTGGTGTTGTCACTTGTGTATCAATGCCTTTGTTCAACAAGATGTTTATTGGTACCATCAATGGCATTGGTGAACGATGTTGGATCCATGAACACCAAATAAGTGCATAAATGCTAACTAGATGATATTATAATCATTGGTGTCACATGTGTACTTATACTTACCTTATTTAGAATACATATAACATTACTTCTTACTATAAGAAGCAATGATTAGGCCAAGGATTTTAAGTAACAAAAGTTTGAGAGAGGGCATGATAGTTCAAAGAGAAACATACTTATGGAAGCTACACAAACAACAACGAAAATAGAGAGGGCAATGTTGATGTGGGGCATATAAGACCATCATTATTACCACTACTTAGATTTGATTATTAATTGATCCCAAACAAGTTTAAATAAGGGCCTTAGATGTAACTTCATAGTTTGTATATAAAGTTTAATAAAAACCCATTGAAGGCAATATTGTAACCAATGTAAGAGTTCTATGTATTGTAAGTTAAAAAGCACAATATGGAAAACGCCATATGGCTGGACCAATATACAAGAAAAGGAATAAGGACTTGTGTGTGTGTGTGTGTGTGTGTGTGTGTGTGTGTGTGTGCGCTAGTGAAATAACCAAGTGAGTAACAATGTCATATATCCAATGATAACATATTGTAATATTTTTAAAATTTGAAAACCATACTAATCATCAACAATGTATTATCTCTTTATCTTTATTTGTTACACACACATGCACACACACACACACACACACCCCTTCCACGACTATGCGATTGGAATTGCAATGGATACCCATAGAATGTGGGATTTGGCATAGAGGAGTTCATTGATGACTCAAATATCACACTTTTTGTTGAAACATGGGAGCATGATACTCACAGGATTCAAGGTTTTAGGAAACTATAATGTACACTCTTTGATATACGCGAAAGTCCAAGACAACGAAGAGGACAAGGAGGGCTCAAGGGCGACATGTTTAATTAAGAAGGAAATACAAAAATATGTGTCAATCATAAAAAATGATGTAAATAAATGCTACATATTGCTCAAAATAGAAATACCTAACATGTTCGTGTTCACAAGTGGAAGGATCACACACAAATGGAAGGATAGGGAATATTCCGTTTGATTTCAGGGCCTTTTTAACCATTTCACAAAACACATTGATACCAGTATCACACTTTCTGAAAATTTCGATGGAAAAGCTTAAAAATCCATCATTTCATAAAATTGAAAATTCACAAAATTTGGCCAAATACGAAAAGTTACATTGTGCATTTTTTCGTAAAAAGGACAACTAATGTTTTTTGTAACAAACAATCTTCATAAGGAGCGATAGATTTCAAAACATAACCTTTATATCATTCGAGTTTTTACAAGCTTAAATTTGACTCATCCTTGTCATCTTTAGATGTACTATCAAAGCATTGTCTTAATCTAAAACCAAATGGTGTAACTCCAAATTATGTGTACAGATCTGGTTTGACTTCGATTAGAGACACCGTGTAGTGTAGACTTGGTAAATTCTCTTCTATTTGGTTTGTTGTTGACTTTCTTAAACGTCCAACTTTTGTAAGTGTAAAGTCGTACACAATGATGTCCACCTTACTAATGTCAAGGGTCGATGTTTTACAAATGTTTCCTTTCCTCTTTCTATTTCCTCTTGACCTTGGGCATTCCATCATCTCTAATGTATACTTGCCTGTAAATGCATTTTTGCTTCTAGTGTTGTACCAATGCACCTTTATAGACTTGATCTGATTTTGGTTTTCATACATCGCCACGTCCAATACTTTACCAATCCAAAATTGGTGCCCTAGGTCATTGCCATCTGCAAGTGTACCAATTAACATCCCAACCTTCAATTCTTGCAAGTTTCTTTGCCACCTAGCTTCTACTGCTTTTGTCATCCTTGGTCAAACATAAATGTCTCTTTGTTGTGGATGGAACAAACTATCAAGATTTGCATTAGGTGCATGAAGTGGTGATTGAGAACCACACGAGTGTTGTATAGATTGCGTAAATGGTATTTGTAAGGTCCAACTACCAGCAACACAATTATCAATAATTCCTTGTTGATCACTAAAGAACACGTCCCACCATGAGGTATCTTGTTGTGCAACATACTTCTTTACATTATCAATATGCTTCCTTTTGTCTTGTAAGACTTGCATCCAAAAGTTCCTCTGTTCATCCAAAGGGACACTTTACAAACGAAGAGATGTTAGACTATGTACAAAGGCTATATATGCATGATGGTGTGACTCCTATGGTCGAGAAACTTGAAACACGATGCACTACATGTATAGATATTGATGGTGTCAATAAGGGATTAAAGAAGATGTACAACCAATGTCTCAAGTGAGCTTTTAAAATGGACAATGCCTAGAGCAAGTTATAAAACAAGGATTTCCAAATGATTAGCTTATGAATTGGATTAAACCAATATTTAACACCGGAGATAAGAATCAAGTATCAAATTATCGTACAATAATGGTGAGCTCAACTATTACTAAATTATATAGCACTATTATGGAGCAAAAGATAAGCACATGGGCTGAAAGTACAAGCAAAAGAGCACTTGGGCAAGCAGGATTTAGACCAAAACACTCCACTGTGGATCATTTGGTCACATTGAGAGTAATCATGGAAGAGAGTTGACTACAAGGAAAAACACTGTATTGTTGTTTTGTTGATTTTAAGAAAGCTTTTGATATCGTACCACGAAGTGAGCTTTGGAATAGAATGGTAGAGATGGACATGCCATTAGAGTATCGAGTTGTTGCTGCACGCCTATATGAACAAGTTAAATGCCAACTAAAAATGGACAGTGGATTCTCAAAGCACTTTTTAAGTAACATGGGGGTCAATCAAGGATGTCCACTATCAGCCACACTCTTTGGCTTATGTATTGATAAATTAGACGAAGTGGTGAATAAGGTTGCAAGAGAAGAAGGATTGACTAGCCCCAAATTGATGCAACATGTTATCTTATTGCTTCTTGTTGAGATATCAAGCTCAACTAGTTTAATTTAGTTAGTCAACACATGTAACTTAGTAGTTACCTAGGTCGAATCTAGTTAATGTGTTGACCTTAAGCCTTTAAATAGGACCTTGTACTTAAGTGGGATATTCTAGATCCTCCACTCCTTAGTACATTTAATGTAGGACTTACACATAAGTACCTATGTTCTACCCACACATGTGCACCTTTGCACATGGGTTGTATATATACCTCATTGTGGGTATTTTTGTAGTTGATGACACTTTTCAATATAGTCAATCATCCCCCATTTATCTTTGTGTTCAAGTGTAACTTCCTCTCTCTCTCTCTTCCTCTCACACACTCTCACGCGCATATCATACTAATCTTCCGTTGCTTAACGTAATAATATAATTAGTCTCTAATTAACCCTAGTTAATTACCTAATTACTTAACATGGTATCAGAGCGCGTGGTTTAGGAAATCCACTAAGCCCATCTCTTATTCGTGATTGTGTGTTCGAGACGCCGACGACAAATCCCGACTATTCGCTATCCGCTATCGTAGTGCCGCTACGAAGGACGTGTACGCGACCAAGAGAAGAAAAACAAAACGGAAGACACAACAATCAACATGAACAAACAAATGGGAAGCTCGCTCCCTAGCGAAAAGCTGGACCGAAGCAACTATTCATCTTGGGAGTACAAGATGAATCAATACCTTGTCGGCCAAGGGTATTGGAGCTACATCAACGGCGCACAAGAAAGCAAACCCGAAACCACACACGCCAACTACCCAACGTGGGACAAGGCACGAGTTGGGTAATGTATTGCTTGGCAACATGTGTAAACGACCACTGTTGGCCGGTCAGAGAAGGCAAATGGGAAAGCAAGGTCGGATCGGATAAATATAGAAATAGGAATAGAATTATTAGGAGGGACGGATCCGGTAGTTGTAACCGATCCGGATCCGAACCGATTCGGTTTCGGTTAACGGTTGCCTACCGAGCACCGATTGTAATCTGGCCGGATGCCTATAAAAGGATCCGATGTTTTGTAATGAAGTGACGAAGAATTAATATAGTTTTGCTTATGCTTATTGATCTTGTCTTCGTCTGTGCTTAAGTGTAATTATCATACGCGTGTATTAACATCCTATCCCTACCACCCCTTTGGAGAAGTGTCGGATAGACACCTGTGTTGCGGCTAGTCCAGCCATACATACAACACTATTTTGGCGACCACGATTCCTGCAGAGTGCAGAGGACAACCGGGGGATGGATGTCTAGACAAAACAACGACCACCTCACCGAAAGAGGGAGACGCCACGCCGAACGACAGCGACGACGGGAAGCCCTGCAACAAGCCGTCGACGAAATCCGGCGCGATCGGTCATTCTCAAAAACGCTTCGGCAAATCGCAGAAGAAGCACTGCAGTTCCAGGTTCTACAAGCTTCTGACGAAGGCAGTAGCATAACCAGCCTCCAAGAAGCAGAGACACTACTACAGACTCTCGCCGGCGGCGACGGGGACGCAGCGGCATTTGCAACATTAGAGGCGGATTCGGATAGCGGGGAAAGCGTGGGATCCCGTTATAAAAGCAGCCACGAGAACAACCCCTTTGAGTCGGATAACTCGGCAACATCGGAGCCAGAGGAGGAAATAACTCTGGAGTTCGGTGACCGGCAATCGCCGAGGAGGGAGGAGCGGTTATCAACACCACCCGCGGAGGAACCGCAGGAGCGGTTATCAACACCACCCGCGGAGGAACCGCAGGAGCAGATACCAACACCACTCGCGGAGGAACCGCAGGAGCGGATACCAACACCACCCGCGGAGGAACCACAGGAGCGGTTATCAACACCACCCGCGGAGGAACCGCAAGAGCGGATACCGACTTCGGAGGAACCAGCGCAGGAGAATCAGTGGGACGACACGATGCCGTATCCGTACCCAAAGTATCGGGATGAGCCCGACGGAGAGGCACATGTGTATGCATTCCTGCGAACATGGGAAGCCAACCACGTGTCCCAGAGACTGACGGAGCCCGAGGCCGACCGATCCAAAGTCGCCGAATTCGGCATGACATTAGAAGGACCGGCGGCCCGGTGGCACGCAAAGCACTTACCAGGCAGCTTCGCCACGTTCGAGGCATTGAAAACCCAGTTTTTACGCCTGTTTCATAGACGAGTGGAACAAAGGGAATTGGTCGGACAATTCTACACCACCCGGCAGGGAGAAAATGAGACGGTCCCACAATTTATCATTCGTTTCCAGACCTTGCACAGTCAATTAGCAAGAGCACCACCCGAAGAGGAGGCCAAGGCAGTCTTTTTGGCTGCGTTGAAAGAGCCACTTCGAGCGATGTGTGGAATCCTCGATTTCAGCACCAGCACAATGGACCAAGTCATTGATCGGGTCCTGGAAATGGACAACACGAGCCCCTTCTTGCCGATGGGGGCGTTACACCAGGCGCTTCCGAAGGAGGAGGACCTCCGGTTCCGACAAGCCCTACAATGCACAACATGCCTAAATTCGGGGCACTCGACCGTCGACTGCACCCTGCGTGCACAGTGCATGATATGCAATTCTCGCGCCCACACAACGAACCGATGCGAGTATAGCCTGTTAACTCGACAAGCGGCACCGGTCCGACACATAGAACCGCGCAACCGGGACCCGGAAGAGGATCGATTCCGGAGGGACGACCGCTACCGACGAGAACGCGGCGACAGATAACCCGATAGAAGACGCGACAGCTATGACCGAGAGGAGAACCGCAGGGATAGCTACCCCCGGGACCGGTACGACCGAGACGAATCCCCGGAATATGAGCGACGCAGAGAAGAAAGGCGGCCAGGGAACCGGAATTTCCGACGGAACCAAAGGCGTGGATTTTTCCGTAGAGAGGAGCGTCGGGAGGCAACAAGGAATGACAAACCAGTAGCGGCACCGGAGAACCGAAAAACCGAGGACAACCGCCGGGGAATGCCCCTTCCCCAAACATGGGAAAAAGGAGAATCCAGCAACACACACAGGGTGTACTGTTATTACTGCCGAAAAGAGGGGCATTACAGTAATCAATGCCCAAGCAAAACAACCGACAAGCAGCCGGCAGTCAACATGGTGACAGTCGAAGTACAGTAGGTTACCACGCGGTCGAAGGGGAAGGCCGCCGAATGGGAAGCCCAGGAAGCAATTAGAAAACAAGCGGCACAATGGATCAAAGAAGCCAACGAACAAGGTGCGGCGGAAGTAAGAGACCAAAATATGCCAAAGGATGAGGAAATCGTACAGCCAGGAGAAAACCCGACATGGCAAGCATTACAAGATTGTCAGATCGTGCTGCCGTTGGCACGGTTACTGCAGTTGGTGCCGCGGTTTACAGCAGACTTACAAGCCGCTGTGAGCAAACCGACGCCGACGCCAGCACCGACGTTTTTCTCCAACCCGGAGGAAGGCCCAGCGGTGGTCGATACCAGTAGCCCAGCAATCACGACAATCGTCAAAGGAAAGGAGATTCCAGGAACAATTATTGACGGAGGCTCCGGGGTGAACGTCATCAGTCGACAGACATGCGAAGACCTAGGCATCCAGGAGTGGGAACCATGCCCCTTCTGGTTACGCATGGCGGATACAAGCTCAGTCCGACCAACCGGTCTTATCCGGGACTTGGAAGTAACGATAGGAGGCCACGTATTCCGGATATCGGCCGTGGTACTAGAGCTGAATGTACAAGGCGCATATCCCCTACTGTTAGGACGACCATGGCTGCGAACGGCGCATATCAAGCAAAACTGGCAAAAGAATATGATCACGTTCCGACGAGGGAAAACAAAGGTACGGGTAGCCACGCAACTACGGGTGCTCACTAGCAAGGAGGCAACCCCTTTATATGCCGAAAGCATCAACATGTTGGAGGGCTTACCGGATGAGGAAGTTGATCGGTACCTCGAAGAACACCCACAGATCGTCCCACTTTTTGAGGTGGATATCACGGCAGCAGTAGAGCCGTACATCACAATGCCGGACGAGCCGGACAAAGCGGCGATCCGGGAACTACGCCAAGCACAGGAAGCCCTAGAAAGAGAAATGACGATATCCCAAAGGGTGAAAGCATCCCAGCTGGAAGAGGTGAACCTCGGCACAACAGAACAACCCCGACCGGTAAAAGTCGCGAAGGAATTGCCGAAGGAGGAAAAACAGGCAATGGTAGCACTGTTAACGGATTTCAAGGACGTGTTCGCATGGTCATACGAAGACATGCGAGGGCTGGACCCCCAGCTCTACCAGCACCAAATTCATCTAAGTACTGACGCGAAACCCATCGCTCAACGCCGGTACCGGATGAATCCAAACTATGCGGCAAAGGTGAAGGAGGAAATTGACAAGCTTCTCCGGGTCGGATTTATCCGACCAGTCAAGCAGGCAACCTGGCTGAGCCCGATAGTCGTGGTCCCGAAAAGGAACGGCAAAATCCGGGTATGTGTGGACTACAGGAAACTAAATGCCGCGACAGTGACCGACGCTTTTCCACTACCATTCACGGACGGAGTGCTAGATGCGGTGGCCGGCCACGAAGTTTACAGCTTCCTGGATGGATTCAGCGGCTACAACCAAATCCGAATGAACCCGGCCGACCAAGAGAAAACAGCGTTCGTGACGGAATGGGGAGTGTTCGTCGCGGTCGTGATGATGTTCGGATTAAAGACAGCCCCTGCAACATTTCAAAGGATAATTATGGAAATCTTCGGGGATTTTATTCCCGGTTTTATGCAGGTCTTCCTAGACGATTTCGCCGTCTACAGCCGACACGGAGAGCATTTCGATCACCTACGACTATGCTTAGAAAAGTGCCGCGAGTACCGATTAAGTCTGAACCCGGCTAAGTGCGTCTTTGGAGTCGCAAGCGGCAACTTGTTAGGGCACGTGGTGAGTCGGGAAGGAATCGCGGTAGATCCGGATAAAGTAAAGGCAATTCTCGACGCACCGGCACCGAATAACGCAAAGGCTTTAAGCCGATTCCTTGGTCAAATAAGGTGGCATAGTTGGATGATACGGCACCTTGCCTACTTTGCTACACCATTGCACGCTGCTGTACATAGAGTACCTTTCCAATGGACAGAAACGGAGGAGAAAGCCTACCAAGCGTTGAAGGTCATGCTGTCACAAGCTCCGGTGGTGCAGCCGCCGGACTGGAGTAAAAGCTTTCACGTCTTCGTCGACGCCTCGGACGTAGCAATCGGCAGCGTTTTGATGCAACTCACGGAACCGAAATGGTATCGGCCGGTGTACTACGCAAGCAGGAAACTCTCGAAAGCCGAACGGAACTACTCTACAACGGAACGAGAGGCATTAGGAATGGTGTACAGTGTCACAAAGTACAGGCACTATCTGCTCGGACGAAAGTTCTCCTTCCACGTTGACCACTCGGCACTACTCTACCTGGTCTCAAAGGCAGCCCTGACAGGAAAACTCGCACGATGGACGCTGCTATTACAGGAATTCGAATTCGACATTTTCCACCGACCCGGGGTGCAGCATGCGGTAGCAGACTACCTGAGCAGACTAGAATCTGGAGAATCAGGGGACGGCGTACAGGACGAATTTCCCGACGCCGAGCTGTTTAGGGTCACGGCGGCACCGACAACGGAGGCCACAGTAGCGGACGAAGACAAATGGTTAACCGAAATGCATCAGTTCCTGAGCACCGGAGTTCCCCCGGAAAACCTGGATCGAGACGAACGGAAAAGGATGGCAGTACGGAGCAGACATTTCTGCTTGGTAGGAGACACCCTCTATCACAAGGGGGCAGATGGCGTATGGAGGCGAGCAGTGCGGAGCGATGAAAAGGATCTGATCCTGAGGGAAGCCCACTGTGGAATTGCAGGCGGGCATTATGCCGGCGAAACAACAGCCCGGAAGATATGGCAGAGCGGACTATGGTGGCCGACTACCATGAGAGATGCCGTTAAGTATAGCAGGGAATGCGACCTGTGTCAACGACTGGGCCAACCCACGGAGCAGGCCCGGATGCCACATCACCCGGTCTTGCCATTAGAACCATTCCAAAAGTGGGGCTTGGACTTTGTCGGCCCCTTCAAGCCTTCGGCAATGCGGACCGGAAATCGGTATATAATAGTGGCTACCGACTACTGCACCAAATGGGTAGAAGCAAAGGCACTACGGGACAACACGACGGCGTCCACAGCCAAATTTTTATACGAATGCATATGGTGTCGGTACGGATGCCCGATTGAGCTGATCAGTGACCAGGGAGGACATTTCCTCGGGAAGGTGGTGGAAAGTTTGACATCATTCTATGCGGTAGTACACAAACGAAGCACTCCCTACTACCCTCAAGCCAACGGATTAGCGGAATCAACAAACAAAACGCTACAGAACATCCTTAGAAAAATCGTCAATGAGAACCGGACCGACTGGGACACGAAGTTGCAGAGCGTGCTGTGGGCGTACCGAACGGCGTACAAGACCAGCATCCGGACGACCCCATTCCGACTGGCATTCGGCTTGGAAGCAGTCATGCTAGTAGAATTCCAAATTCCTAGCTTAAGAATACAGGTTAAGGAGCGGTTAAGCGAGAAGGAATCTGAACGAACCCGGATGGAGATGCTGTTGGAACTGGAGGAAAACCGAATGGCCAGCCTGCTACAGCTAGAACTAGAGCAAAGGAGGAGGAAAGCCTTTGTAGACCGACACCGGCGCGGTAACGAAAAGGAATTCGAGGTCGGGAAACCTGTATTACTGTTCCAGACAAGGATGGGGAGCATGCCAGGGAAATTGCGATTTCGGTGGACCGGACCATTCTGGATCACAAAGGAGTACAATGGGTCTTACCAGCTCGGGACGTTGTCAGGAGAAGTTGTGGGCAAATGGGCAAATGGGTTTCGCCTAAAACCGTATAAGGGGCACATGCCAGCTAACCCCTTCAAGCAAGACCCGGACATCCTGAATGGCGAGGAACCGACACAGATACGGAGGACCGAGGAGCCGACACCGACGCGTAACAACGAGGAACCGACAACAGGGCGCACCGACCCGAACACATCGGGGGGAACCGAACAATGATGCGGCATATGCTTTAAAAAAAAAAAATAAAAATAAAAATGATGATGACGTGGTGCTACGGTCAAGAAAATTCAAGACAAGAAGATCAAGAAAATCATGGTAATGATGAAGGAGGTAGTTACAACCGTCACACGGGTGCACGAGCTATTTAAAGCACAGAACGTGGGGGGCCGATGTACAGGATTTAAAACGCGCGTCAATTAAGGAGTCATAATGACAGACACGTAGGAGATTCGACACACGCGGCAAAGAAGCGCAAGCATGACACGCGGCAGCAAAAATAGGACATGCTATTCATGACAGAGCATGCGCAGGCGCCAAAAATAGGACATGCTATTCGAGGCAGAGGACGTGCAAACGCCAAAATTAAAGAGTGACATGCTAATTATGGCAGAAGATACGCACGCGCGAAAAACAGGAAAAGGCGGCTCGAGGGAAACGCCACTATATAAAGGAAGAACCGGAGAAGGGTTCACTTTTTACGAATTTTCCCACAAGCAAACGCAGGCTCAAGACAGCGAGATCCGACGCGCAGAACACCTACACCCCGACCTCAGACCACAGGCAGCAGCAGACGAAGAAGAAGCGATGGCACTGTCGGAAGGAGCGCGACAATGGCTGACGGAGAACGGATTAGGAGGGCTGCTGCGGGTCGCTGACGCTCCACCACACAAGGAACCAGAGCAGGCGGCAACAGTAGTGGACCTGGCAGAAGTCACCGAAGGAGCGGTACAAGCGCTCACCGGGATTGCGGAGGGTGGACTTCAGACAATAGAGCTACCCTCGAGCCAAATATTCTTCGAGTATTTCGGCGAATACTCCCTTAGCAGCAAGGCGTATCGCACACAGGGCGGAGAGAACCTGCTGTTCGGAGAGGTGGCCCGCGCCCTGATGGAGTATGGGTTCGTGAACCCTCGTCCGCCAACCATAGCCAAATACCGAGCAGCGATCGTCATCGCGACATTCGAAGGCCTGCAGGTGGACTGGCTCCACTTCATTACCGAAGGACTGAAAGAGGCGACCAAGCACTTGGTGGAAGGGAAGAAGCCATGGGCCGGAATATCCCAATGGTTAACCGTGTTGGTCCCACCGGCGTCCCCCATCAAGCACAAGAAAAGAAGTCGGCAGGAGACTACGCCGAAGCCAACCATGAAGCGCCGACGAATCCTAGAGAAACACACTCCAGGATGGACACAGGAAGAAGAAGCGCCACGGGAAGAAGACTCCTCCCGACGGCAACGGGAGGAAGGCCCATCACGGCAGCCAAAGAAACAGCAACAGCAAACAGCCACGAAGAAGAAAGAGGCGGAAAAAGGCAAGGAGAAGCTGGCGAAGAAGACCAGCAAGAAGCAAACCGACCCCGAACCAATAACGCTCGAATCGGAACCGATAGTCGCACCGACGAAGGACGCTGAAACAGAGGAAGACTCATCCGAACCGATGTTAATACTACCAACCAGGCGAGGAAAGGAGAAACGGGCGACAAGACCGACCCCAACAGCGGACGGAACTCAGCAACGGGCAAAAGAACCGCCTCCAGTAACCGGAACAGAAGCGACACAGGATGAAGGTCCGTCTGCACCAAAGACGGCAGTACCGGAACCGACGGCGGCGGAGTTCGAAGAACAAAGAAAGGAACAAGCGCCGGAGCAAGAGAAGAGGCCGGAGAAACAGCCGGAGCTGGGCACGCCTGCTGACACCGACGAAGGCAGAACAAAGGCACAATGGCTAAGGTGGTTGTCAGGGCAGTTGTCGGGAGTGGCAGACCAGATGGAGAAAGAGGAGGAGCAAAGGGAACAAGTGACTAGGACGACGACTAAGGATATGGTCATGCTCCGGGCACAATTACATCAGCTGCAAGAAGAGCTAGCACAGGCAAAAGAAGGCAGCCGACAAGCACAAGATGGCATCGAGCCGGTCGGGACATCAGAAAAGCAAGCCGAACCAGAAACGGAGAAGGAGAAGGCCTTGCAAACCGGCCCTGAGACCGAGAAGTTAATAGCAACTTTGAAAGAAGAATTACAGGCTCAGGAGGCATTGAGAGATAACGAAAGGGAGCAGCGGAAGTTGGTAGAAGACGACAGACGGCGAATGGAGGAAGGCCTTCGCCGAAGCAAAGCCACCAATGACCGACTACAAGAAGAAAACGGGACGCTGCAAAAGGAAAAAGATAGGCTGCGCCGACGAATGGAGCAGGAAATCGAGCGGTTGCGAGAAGAACTCCGACAACAAAAGGACCGGGATGATCGGTTGCGAGCTCAGGCGAATCGACGCCTAAAACAGAAGACGGAGGAATTCGACCAACTATGTAAGGATTATAAACAGGCCACGTCGGACATCAAGAATCAGGCAGCAACGTACGACCGACAGATAGAGAAGCTGAAAGAGCAGCTCAAGGAAAACCGCTTGGAATTGTCCAAAGCAAGGGAGGAAGTATCGGCGGAGAAGACCTTGACGTCGGAACAAAGAAAGGAGATGGAAGTACTTCGGCAGAAAGTAGGGGAACTGACAAAGAGCAGGAACGAGGAAAAAGTGAAGTCGACTTTCGAAATCAACAAATGGCGGAGTACCTGTGACAAGCAAAAAGCTGACTCTGAAGCTCAAGCTCAGTTAATGGCCGACATCATCAAACGGATAAGGAAGGAAAAACAAGCAGCTTCGGAACAGGCTAAAGCAGGGGTTGGCCGAATTAAGTTCATCATGTCAAGTTGGAGTACCCGAGCTCAGGCCAGCATAAATGAAAGCACGGAGAAGCTCTGGAGGGAATGGGCACAACAGGCAGCTGAACTGCAGACACTCCGAGCTGATGCAGAAAATCGGAGGAAAACCGGAGATGGGTTCTATAAAATGGACGAAGAAAGTATTGTCAACATCCGGGAAGAACTGTCGGAGGATTTCTATGCTCTAGCAGAAGAGCATCTCAAGGAAATCCGAGGGTTAGTAGAGAGGTTGGATGACGGGCAGCTCGAAACCCAACTAGAATTGGAAGGGTACGAGAAGGACCGACTGCGACAGGAAGCCGAGGGACACACAACGCCGATCTCCATCAGTGAGGGCGAGCGACCGGCTGAAGAGGACCCAACCGACAACGCACCCCGACAAGAATTACCCGAGGAAGAACTTCCGGAGCAAGAACAGGTTGATGCCGGGGATGATGCAGAGTGGAGACAGGAAAGTACCGAATCCGGGGAGGAAAGGACACAACCAGTGGAAACCGGAGAGAGCGATACCGGGAACGGAACGGAGGTAGAGCAGGACAGACCCGGACAGGATACAAAAGAAACACCGGTACCACCGGTACAAGCAGAGTCGGAGCAGCAAGATGCGAAAAGGCAGCCAATCCAATCGGAAGTCGGAGACGGCACAGGCAAGACAACACTTGAAACCTCTGAGCGGAGTTTGCCGGATAATTTGGAGGAAGACTGAAGCCGGCTGTGGGTTCGAAGTGCAATGCACTTTCCCACGGGCGTGCCATGTGTTGGCCGGTCAGAGAAGGCAAATGGGAAAGCAAGGTCGGATCGGATAAATATAGAAATAGGAATAGAATTATTAGGAGGGACGGATCCGGTAGTTGTAACCGATCCGGATCCGAACCGATTCGGTTTCGGTTAACGGTTGCCTACCGAGCACCGATTGTAATCTGGCCGGATGCCTATAAAAGGATCCGATGTTTTGTAATGAAGTGACGAAGAATTAATATAGTTTTGCTTATGCTTATTGATCTTGTCTTCGTCTGTGCTTAAGTGTAATTATCATACGCGTGTATTAACATCCTATCCCTACCACCCCTTTGGAGAAGTGTCGGATAGACACCTGTGTTGCGGCTAGTCCAGCCATACATACAACAACCACATGCTTAGCCACATTCGTGACGCCAAGACGCCCAAAGTGGCGTGGGAAAATCTCAAGAAGATTTTCGCCGCGGACACATTTGCGCGCAAGCTTCAACTCCGGCAAGAGTTGAACAACATACGACAAAAAGAAATGTCCGTGACAGACTACACCGCCAAGATCAAGAGCATTTGCGACTCTCTTGGCTCCATCAACGTCAACATCGACGAGGACGAGATGGTGCAAGTATGCTTGGGCGGCCTCGCACAACGATTCAACCCGTTGAGAATGGCAATCTTGGCGAGAGATACCCCTCCCTCGTTCTTCAACCTCCAATCAATGCTATTGGTTGAAGAAAACCATGTTCAACCAAAGACCAACACATCGGAAGGACAAATGCTCTTCTCCGATACGGATGGTGCCCATAGACGAGGTCGACACGGAAGAGGTCAATTCGACCTATCCCACGAAGGGAATTCACAATTTCGGCAAGGAAACGGAAGCCATCGAGGAACCCTCACAAGAAGGGGGAGCTTCCACGCCGAACAAGGTCGGCGAACGACGCCACCTACATGCAACTATTGCGGCAAAATCGGCCATCGTGAAGAGGAGTGCCGAAAAAGACGAAGCGAGTCGGCCTCAACAAGCCGGCAACTCACAAATTACGCCGCGAACGCGGAATACGCGGACTACGGTGGACTCTTCGTGATGAGGCATAGAGCGAACTCTATGATGGCCTCCGATCCCGCAAACTCCGCAAGCACCTCCAACTCCGAACACGCGTGGTTTGTAGACTCCGGTGCCTCGCACCACATGACGTCGCACCAAGAGTGGTTTCGCGACTTGCGAACGCCGGATCAACCCGGCTACATAGAGATCGGAGACGACACTCCGCATCCCATTCGGCACATCGGCGATGTCCCATTCGGGAAAGAAGGCGAGCAAACTTGCATCAATAATGTCTTGCACGTGCCCACAATAACAAAGAATTTGGTCTCGGTCGGCCAAATCGTGGAGCAAGGCATGCAAGTCCGCTTCAACAATGAAGGTTGCTTCATCGAGAAAGACGACTAACTCATAGCCAAGGGACGGAGAGACGATCGCTTGTTCATCGTCGACTTAAACGAGGTAATATCGGCCATGTACGCCAAAGGTCTCAAGACCGAGACAAACATCGAGTTGTGGCACAAGCGAATCGGCCACGTAAACCTCCAACGGCTTCGCGGAATGCAATCAAAGGGAGTCGTAATCGGACTTCCGGCCTTCGAATCGAAACAAGTCGACCGAGTGTGCGAAGCATGCCAACTCCGCAAACAACATCGACTCCCATTCCCGAAGGAGAGCTCCGCAAGCAAAGGCCTCCTTGACATAATCCACTCGGATGTATGGGGACCGGCTCAATCGCCGACGCTCGGCGGATGCCGCTACTACGTCACCTTCATCGACGACCACTCGCGCTATGCATGGATATAACCGATGAAGAAGAAGAGCAAAGTGCTCTCCCACTTTCAAAGGCTCAAAAGCAAAGTGGAGAAAGAAACCAATCGGCACATTCGATGCCTACGATCGGACGGAGGAAAGGAGTACTTCTCCGACGAGTTCACCTCTTACCTCCAAGGTGAAGGCATTCGTAGAGAATTCTCATGCCGACACACTCCCCAACAAAACGGAGTAGCTGAGAGAAAGAATCGGCAAATAATCGAGGTAGCACGCGCCATGATGCGTGAGAAGCATATGCTGAACTTCTATTGGGCGGAAGCGGCATCCACGACCGTCTATCTCATGAATCGATGCACCACAAATAGCGTGCACGAGCTTACTCCATACGAGATCTTCGTTGGAAGAAAGCCCATCCTCTCGCACCTCAAGGGGTTCGGAAGCATTGCAAATGTACGCATCCCGAACGAAAATCGAGAGAAGCCCGACGCGAAGTCGGAAGAATGTATCCTCATAGGATACTTGTCCGCGAAAAAGGCGTACAAATGCTTCAACCCTTCGACTCGAGCAGTGCGGATAAGTCGCGACGTCGTTTTCGATGAATCGGCATCTTGGTATAAGCCCGATGTGACTCCATCCGACCCGATCGAGGAAGAGTTGAATGCCAACTCGGACGACGAAACTCGGCCAAGTCCTCCACCGAAGGACAATCTAAGCTCTACCGAGCTAATTGGCCCACAAGAGCCTCCACGCGATGAAAACACGTTGCGGCCAAGTCCGACACCGGACAAAGGCAAAGGTAAGATGCCTGAATATGAAGTCGAGGTCCACCCCGACGACCGTGATTCGGATGATTCGGCTCCCTCATTAGACAGTGAGTTCGGTGTACCCATCATGAGGACACCCGGAGTAAAGAAGGCGCTCACATCAACAAACGAGAAACTCCGCCGCTCATCACGAGCGAAGACCCAAGTCACTCGTTACACCTACAACGAGTATATGGCCCATCACTATGCCCTCACGATGAAGGTAGTGGCTGAACAAGAGCTTGAGGATCCAAGGGTTCGTCACAGGCTTGAGGGTGGCTGAACAAGAGCTTGAGGATCCAAGCCTTCGTCACAGGCTTGAGGGGGAGCAACAAAGCCGTGAATACGTGAAGAAAGCCGCGCAATGCCGCGCAACAAAGCCGCGGAGAACCGCGCAACGAAGCCGCGAAGACGCGAAGAAAGCCGCGCAACGCCGCGAAGGAAGCCGCAAGCCGCACCGATGCTGACGAAGCCGAAGGAAGCTAAACTGGATGTTGGACGCCTCACACTTGAGCTTGAGGGGGCGTGTTGAGATATCAAGCTCAACTAGTTTAATCTAGTTAGTCAACACATGTAACTTAGTAGTTACCTAGATCGAATCTAGTTAATGTGTTGACCTTAAGCCTTTAAATAGGACCTTGTACTTAAGTGGGATATTCTAGATCCTCCACTCCTTAGTACATTTAATGTAGGACTTACACATAAGTACCTATGTTCTACCCACACATGTGCACCTTTGCACATGGGTTGTATATATACCTCATTGTGGGTATTTTTGTAGTTGATGACACTTTTCAATATAGTCAATCATCCCCCATTTATCTTTGTGTTCAAGTGTAACTTCCTCTCTCTCTCTCTTCCTCTCACACACTCTCACGCGCATATCATACTAATCTTCCGCTGCTTAACGTAACCATATAATTAGTCTCTAATTAACCCTAGTTAATTACCTAATTACTTAAAACACTTCTATATGCAGATGATGTGGTACTCTTCTCATATGATGTTGATAATATGCAAAATTTACTTGGGGTATTAGAAGAATTTTGCCATAGTAGTGGACTAGCAATGAATGTGGAGAAAACAAAAATGATGGTAGTGCAAACCAGCCAACCTCATCATTACCCTATGCTCACATATAGAGGTGAACATATACAATTTGTTCGAAGCTTTAAATATATTGGTATTGATGTACCTGCCACAAATAAATGGAGTGCATGCTTTGATTCTAGGCTCCAAGCCGGTTGAAAATCATATTACCTTTTGGAGAACCAATGCAACCAAAGTAATATTTGTAGATGGGAAGCAAAACTAATGTTGTTCAATGCCATGGTAACTCAAGTATTGCTTTATGGAGTAGAAATATGGAGGTGTCACCATCTCTCTTAATGCATGGAATGAGATATAGAAAATTCAAAAGATGTTTTTAAGGAGGCAATTAGGAGTTAAATGTAGTACCCCTTAGCAGGTTATGCTCTTGGAAACAGGTGTTCGACCCATAGAACTATTGGCACTTCAAAGAGTATATAAATACATTACAAAAGTCAAGAATATGCCGAATCATCGATTGCCACATCTTGCTTGGAATGTTGGATGTAAGCTACAAAAGAATCATAAAAGTAAGATTCTCTCATCCGGTTGGGTTGTTGACATAAAAACATGGTTTAGAAGATGGGGTGTGGATTGTCATGAACACATGACCATTATGGCGTCACCCGGACTTGAACCTTGAACCTTGTAATCCATAATTGAAAACCTCAACCATTAAGATAGCTTATTGTCATATGAGAGGATAAAAGGTACTTTTTGTACATTGATTATTGTAAAAACTCTAGAACATTATAGAAATCTCTAAGCTATTCTTAGGAACCTATAAATAAGGGCATACATGTATTCTCAAATCAATTCGAATCCACACCAATCTTTAACGATCATTACATATCTTGTATCCATTCTCTTTCTTTCTCTATCTTAATACACCCATTCTTCGCTTAGCATTTTGTTCCTTTCTTCTTGTGTTCTCTTATATCCTTCTTCCATCACTCTATCTTTTATTCTTGGTTTTGATAGTTTGATTCGAATTCTCTCTCCCTCTCTCTCTCTCATCCTTGTCTATAACCATCACAAATCCATTCTCTTTCTTTCTCTATCTTAATACACCCATTCTTCTCTTAGCATTTTGTTCCTTTCTTCTTGTGTTCTATTATATCCTTCTTCTATCACTCCATCTTTTATTCTTGGTTATGATAGTTTGATTCGAATTCTCTCTCTCTCTCTCATCCTCCTCTATAACCATCACGAATCCATTCTCTTTCTTTCTCTATCTTAATACACCCATTCTTCTCTTAGCATTTTGTTCCATTCTTCTTGTGTTCTCTTATATCCTTCTTCCATCACTCCATCTTTTATTCTTGGTTCTGATAGTTTGATTCGAATTCTCTCTCTCTCTCTCTCTCTCTCTCTCTCATCCTCCTCTATAACCATCACGAAACCATGGCCACCATTAACTCAGAAGAATATCTCACCCTTGTTGCAGAAATGGAGAATCTTAAATCCAAGTTCGCATCTCTTGACGTAGAGAATCAACGCCTACTTGGGGATCTACAAAAGGTTACTATAGAGAAGCAACAACAACAAGGGGAGTTCACACGACGGATTCAATAGTTAGAGTCAATAATCGTAGTGTTACAACAACAAAGGGTCGAAGGTCAAGGACTTATCAAGGAGCCCAAAATCAGCTTCCCAGCTAAATTCCGAGGTTTCTTGAATCAAGTATGGTTGGTGATTCAAATGCATCCCACGCGTTATCCGACAGATGCATCACGAGTTGGGTTAGTGGGCACCTTATTGACTGGCATAATGTTATTGTGGTTTACTCCATTGCTAGAGACAAATTCTCCTCTATTGAATAATTTCGAGGAATTTATCAAAGAATTTAAGGCTTGTTTCGGAGATACTGATGGGGCGAGAACAACTATCAACAAGATTCGTACACTACATCAAGGTGATAAGCCAGCTTCGACATATGCAACCAATTTCCTTCTCATCGCAAACTATATTCCTTGGGATGAACAAGCCCTAATGGAGCAATTCCGTTCAGGCATTCGTAGTGATGTGAAAGACTTACTTCTTACCTTCCCTGAGGATCCAAGGTCACTTACAGAAGCTATTAGTCAAGCAATACGGTGTGATAATCACCTTTTTGAGCGTCGATGTGAGCGACAACAACAAATAACAAGATCAAGATTCACACCAACTTATGCATAGTAACGACGCAATCATGCCCAAGGCAAACAAACAACCCTGCTCCAACTCCAAGGAAAACACGTAGTCCAGTCCCAATGGATAGTCCTACACCCATGAAGATCGATATGACTCCATGACAAGGACCTTTGTCGGACGAAGAGAAGCAACGGCACCGAGCAAACCGTCTGTGCTTATATTGTGGAGGTCCAGGACATATAGTCATTCATTGCTCCCGTAGGCTGAGACGTCAGGTAAATCAAATTCACTATGACAATAAAAACGAGTCCAACATTTTAGAATCATTTAGTGAATCTAATATTATGAATAATCCACACTTGTCCAATAAGTTTGAAGTCCTAAGACAATTAGAAGAGGATTCAAACGAATAAGTCCGGCCTAAATAGGAGCCATTTGGTTGGACAACCCTAGATATATACAACTTAGTGTGGGTTCCATTTCTTCCAAGCATGTTAGTAGAGTCTTCTCAGCCCAAGTACAAGTTAGGACACCGAATTGCCCTCTTAGATATTGGAGCCAATTCTTGTTTCATGGATAGAGATTTTGCCCAAAAACACCAAATATCCTTGCATACACTTCCTTGTCCAGTTTCCGTAGTAGTGATTGATGGATGTCCCATAACTTCCGCGAAGATATTTGAAGAGTCTGAGCCAATACACATACTCTTAGGTGATTTAGGATGTGTAGTTTCCTTTAACATAATCCGTAGTCCTAAGCATCCAATTGTCCTCGGTTTGCCATGGTCCGAGCTACATAACCCTAGAATCGATTAGAGGAAGCGAGAAATTTGGTGCCCTTCAGCAGAAAATATCATTGCCAAGGATCGAACTTAGGATTATTCTCTTGAAGAATATAGTTCTAACAATGGAGCATCTTCTTTTCATCAAATTTCAGCCATCACATTGCAACAATTGCGCCAAGAGGGAGGCAAGAAGGACCTTTTCTTATTTGCAGTATCAATGACACCTTCTAGTGCCACTCAAGGGAATTCAGACATCCAAATTCCCAAAAAATATCAAGACAATGTTGATGTAATCGACAAAGTCAAAGCTAGTGTTCTTCCAAAGCATTGGACATACGACTGTCCTATTGATCTCCAACCAGGAAAAGAGCCACCGTGGGGTCCGATTTACAATTTATCACCCATTGAGCTTGAGGTTCTTCGAGAATACATCGAGGAAAATCTTGCACATGGGTTTATTCGACATTCAAAGTCTCTAGCTGATGCTCCCATCTTTTTTGTGAGGGAAAATGACAACTCCCTTTGTTTGGTCGTGGACTATCAAGGCTTAAATAAAGTCACCATAAGGAATTGGTATGCTCTACCTTTAATCTCCAGTCTCTTAGAACGCATTGGTGGGGCAAAGTATTTTACCAAAATTGATCTCAGGGGTGCATATAACCTTGTTCGAATTCGACCGGGAGATGAGTGGAAAATTGCATTTCGTACTCGGTATGGTCATTTCGAGTATACATTCATGCATTTCAGGCTCACAAATGCATCCGCAATATTTCAACATATGGCAAATGACATTTTTCGGGATTTCTTGGATATCTTTCTCATCATCTACCTAGATGATCTGTTGATTTACTCTAAAACACCGGAGGAGCATGATATACATGTGCGGAAAGTACATGAACGCCTAAGAAAGTATGGTCTTTATGCCAAACTTGAGAAATGCAGTTTTGATTGCAAACAAGTCTAATTTTTGGGATACACTATTTCATCCAAGGGTATTTTCATGGATCCGGAAAAAGTCCAAACAATATTGGAATGGAAACCCCCATGCTCAGTTCGGGACGTCTAGTGTTTCCTCGGATTTGCGAACTTCTATCGCAAATTCATACATAATTATTCAAACATTGTGTTGCCCCTCACCCAACTCACCAAGAAAAATCAAGCATTTTTTTTGGAGTACCGAAGCGGACAAGGCTTTTACTCAATTGAAAGAGGCATTCACATCAACACCTATCCTAGCGCATATTGAGGCGGATGTGTCAGACTTCACATTGGGGTGTATCCTATCACAACCAGGCGAGGAGGGGCAGACTCATCAAGTCGCATTTCACTCGAGAAAATTTACTGTTTTGGAGATAAACTATGAGGTGCATGATAAGGAGTTACTAGTTGTGGTCGACTCATTCGAGCAATAACGTGATTTTCTAGAAGGATCGCCTCATCAGATTATCATTTATAGTGATCACAAAAATCTCACATATTTTCAAATAGCTCGAGTATTAAATAGATGACAAGCTCGGTGTCATGCTATGGCAAGACTCGAACCCATGGACTTATGTTATGTGGGTCGAGCTCTTGACCATTATACGATCTATTGTAATACGTAGGATATTATTTTCATTTAAGTTTTATTATAGGAAATTAATGTACGTTCCAGATTTCTCTAGAACATTCCAGAAGCTTCAAGATTACTCCTGAGAACACTATAAAAGAAGGCACTAGGCATTATTTTGAACCAAATTGGTTCAACGCCAGTCTTAAGCCTCATAGCCCTTTTGTACTTACTCTTCACATAATATATCCTCTGGTATCATCATCTCTCTCTCTCTCTCTCTCTCTCTCTCTCTCTCCTCTTCTCTCTTCCTCTCTCGGGAGTCTTACGCAGTCCTATCCTCTTAGTACTAATAGTACTTCCCTTTTCCAGTACTAATTCTCTCTCTGTTTTAGTACTATTCCTGACAGTTAGAACTAATTTCCCCCTCAAGTCTACGTGTCGTTTTTCCTCATCCTCCTACCCTTTTTCCTATACTATGGCTACTATTAGTGCCCAAGAATATCAATCTGTTTTCTACAAGCTACAATGTGTAAAAGAAAAATGTGTTGCCTTGGAACAAGAAAACCAACGGTTGATATGGGATCTGCAACAAATCGCTCTCAAAAAACAACAAACGCAGCAACAACATGGGGAGTTAGCGTTACGGGTACAACAACTCGAAGCAGTGTTGCAACAATAAGGATCAAGTCCCCAAGGATTTCATAAAGAGCCCAAGATTGGACTTCCTATGAAATTTGATGGAACGTGATCACAATTCAGGGGATTCCTTAATCAGGTACGCTTAGTCATCCAAATGCATCCTTCCCAATACCCCACTGATGCATCCCGAGTCGGTCTAATAAGCACGTTGCTTAGCGGCTCAGCCTTGGCATGGTTCACTCTGCTTCTAGAAAAACAATCACCCTTGCTTAATAACTTTGAAGACTTTATTAGTGAGTTTAAAGCCTGCTTTGGAGATACCGACAACATCTGGACAACGATCAACAAAATCCAACGATTGCGTCAAGGCGATCGTCCAGCCTCTACCTACACAGCGGATTTCCGTCTACTCACCTCAGATATCCCCTGGGATGATCAGGCACTAATGGAGCAGTTTCGCTACGGCCTGCGAAATGATGTCAAAGATTTACTTTTAACCTTCACCGAAGAACCAAAGTCTCTTACGGAGGCAATCAGTCGAGCGGTCCGATGCGACAACCTCCTTTTCGAACGGCGTTCGGAACGTCAATTACAAATACCACACTCTAGGCCAGAGTCCACTTACGCCTCAGTTGCGGCTAAACCGTTTGCACTCGACATACCTCAAGCAAATACTCCGACACCCATGGAGATCGGCACCATGCGTCGACGTGGCCCGTTATCGGAAGAAGAAAAACAACAACGACGTGCAAATCGATTATGTCTTTATTGCGGTGGACCAGGGCATATCGCAATCAATTGTCCCCATAGACCAAGAAGACAGGTAAATCAAATCGTAGCCTGTACTAAACCTGAGTCAATTCTTCCCTTAGGAGTATCTGATAGTATTAATAATACTAATAGAATGTCTGATAGTATTAATAGTACTAATAGCCCTAGTATCTCAAACAAATTTGAAATCCTTAGTCAATTAGATGAAGAGTTAAACGATTGAGTCTAGCCAAAATAGGAGTCGTTTGGTTGGACAACCCCAGATCTGTACAGCCCATTAGTGGTTCCATTCCCTCCAAGAAAGTTAGCAATGTGTTCCTAGCCCAAGTCATGGTTAGTACTAAAATTACTCCCCCAATACACGTCCTAGCACTTCTAGATTCCGGAGCTAATTCCTGTTTCATGGATCGAAATTTTGCCCAAGCTTCTCAGATATCCTTAAGAAAACTTCCTTGCCCCACATCTATAGTAGTCATTGATGGTCGTCCCATTGCTTCCGGGAATATTGTAGAAGAGTCAGAACCCATTCAAGTTGTCCTAGGTAGTTTTGTGTGTATAGTATCATTTAATATAATTAGTAGTCCAGAGCATCCCATTGTCTTGGGATTACCTTGGTTTGAATTACATAATCTAGACATAGATTGGAGAACAAGAGAAGTTCGATATCGACAACCCCAAGAATCTACTCATCGAGTTTCGACCATTTCACTCCATCAATTACGCGAAGAAGGACACAAGGAGGCAATGTTCCTATTTGCAATATCAGTACATCCTTCCAACACTATTAAGAAGGAATCCCTAGTGCAACTGCCGATGTCGTGAAGATTTTCGTCCATAGGCGGAAACCGGGGTGGAAAGGCCAAGTCAGTGGTCTGCAACATGTGCACACGTGTACTAGGAAATGGTGTATAGAAATAAGAGGGGAAATTTTATCCCACATTGTAAGGTCCCTCCCTCCTTGGGGTATAAAAGGAAGGGAGGGGTCACTTATGAAGGGGTTGCCTATTTTGCGTATAAAAGGTATACCACTTAGCCTAGAGTTCTTACCGTTTTAGGGTTAGGGTTTCATTTAGGGTTTTCCTTATTCATCTTCGGTTAGGGTTTTCTCATAGTCGTTTGGTGCGGCCCATGCGGCCACCACTGTTGTAATCATTCGTTCGTTTTAATATAACTTGTTGAGTATCTTACCTCCACCGATCTCTCCTCCTATGTCATGATCTTATTCTTTCTCCTCTACTCTCTAGTCCGAGACCCCCGTGGTCCCGACCCTTCCACACGCACGCGCGTAACAACGCGACATCTTTGGTGAACCCCACGTGAAGGACGGCAAGGGAGCATGGAGATGGAAGAAGACTTCGACTTCGAGGAGATGATGGCAAAGATCATGATGGAAGCCGGACGGAAGATGGCGACGCGAGACGCGGCTCATCAAGTCGTCGAAAGGGTGGTCGATCGAGTCGGCCGGTTCAATGGGAATGAGGTCCCAAAATTTTTGGGAGCCTACAAGGCCGAGATGGCGAAAGGGGGCATGGACGAGGCGATGGGGCTAGAGTATTTTCCTCGAGTGGCGTCCGTATCGATGCACAAGGAGGTCAAGGAGCTACGAGAAGCTCACGAGTCGTGGGTGTCCTTTGAGGGAGCTCTATTGGACGCATACGATTATGCGAAACCGGAGTGGGTATGCCGGTAACCCTATGGGGAGTGGTCGGCAACAACGTGGCCCACAAGCGGCGGAGAAGAGAGGGCGGTGAGCGGCTATGCACTACCGTCGAAAGAGAGCTCGACGCGCGATCAACCGGAGGAGTACGACCTAGAGGCGTTGGTATGGGAGGCGTGCGAGAGCGTGAAGGTGAAGTTCGAAGCTAAAGAAGGGCTTATTATGGAGTCGGGCCGGAGACGATCCGAGGATGCGGAGGAAGAAGCCTCCCTATGCGTGGACGATGGGGCCTATACGGAGGCCGGAAGAGCATGCAACGGCGACAATGTGGGAGAAGGTGCAGGGCAAGCGACCCTCTCGTCCTGCAGAAAAGGGACAGTTGTGGACGAGGCCGGTGACTACGAAGCGGGGAGCACCACTTCGAGAGTGGGCGGAGGTTTCGGGACACATGAGAGCGGAGAGACGGAAGGTGGCGACGGCAAAGCGGATGACCGAAATGACAACGAAGAAGGTCATAGCGGATGGAGGAAAGACCCCTCGACACCGAGACTGGAGACTACGACGGTTGCCCTCGAATGCTAACATAAGACCGGAGAGAAGGGCGGTGGCCGTGAGGAGGCGTGGCCCGGAGCGAACACGTACGAAGATGAGGATGCGAGGCCCCGAAAGGTACCGAAGGAGAGGCCGGGAGCGGCATCAAGGAGAGAGTCGGGAACCGACCCGAGCGGAAGATAAACCGGTCGGTAATCGGACATGACCGGAAGACGACGCGGAAGAAGATTGGAGCAAGGGCCGGTCAACCGGGCCCGAATGGAAGAAGAGCTGGCAAGGCCGGAATTGTTTTGCAATCACGAAAGGGAGCCGACCGAACCAGAGCATGATCAATCGGGATCAAACGGGGGAAGGACCAAACCGGCATGATTGGAGATCGGGAAGACGAGTCGCAACACATGGTGGGAGCCAGTGAGCATGAGAAGGAGGCCAAGCGGGCATGATGACTACGGTTCCGTGGAAGACCGGAAACGAGCAGGACCCTCCCCACCTATTCTAGAGACTTTGGCGGTTGCGGATCAACATAAGACCGGAGAGACGGCGGGTGGCGGCGAGGAGTTGGAGACCGGAACGGACGAGGCTACCGGAATGGGTACACGGTGCATGAAGACGGACGAGCACGGCCAAGAGGGCCAAACAGAGACGGAAGGGTCTACGACGACAAAGGAAGAAGAGGCCGACGCGGAGGTCAGGACTACGGCGGAAGAAGCGTGTAACACGAAGCATGCATTACGGCGTAAAACGGAGCATGCACTACGGCCGACGAAGGGCCAAGAAGCAAGCATGCAGCCGGAAGAGCGGCAACGAGTGACCGGCAACGGCGGACCGGTCGAGCCTTTGAGAGGCAAGCACGCTGTCACGTTGTTACGCGCGTGCGTGTAGAAGGGGCAGGACCACGGGGGTCTTGGACTAGGGAGTAGAGGAGAAAGAATAAGATATGAGAAATGGAAGCTTAACACCGGATGAGAAGATGAAGAGTAGCACATAAGCATAGACCAAAATAGATGGAAGCAAGATCCACAACAAGATATATTAAAACGAACGATTGATTACAACGATGGTGGCCGCATGGACCGCACCAAAACTATGAGAAAACCCTAACCGGGGATGAACAAGGAGACCCTAAACGAAACCCTAACCCTAAAACGGTAAGAACTCTACACTAAGTAGTATACCTTCCATACGCAAAATTGGCAACCCTTCATAAGTGACCCCACCCCTCGCGTACCGCTTGTGTTCTATCTCCGGCTCGATCCTCTCTTCGTCTCGAACACCTCGTGTTGATTCCCTCCATTCCGCGCTCACCTTCCATAGGCTCTTTCCATGTGCCCTTGTTGTCTCTCGAACATGCGCTCATTGTTTTGTCCCTTGGCGACCTCATTACGTGCTCCTCGCTTCTCCTTTGCTCGCCATGCTCTCTCGCCGTAGAGTGTACCGTCATCCCGACCACCATGTCAGTGTCCTTCGCGACTCCCGTTACCGCTTCATCCTGACTCTCGTCCTGTTGGCCCACTTGGCCTCGCAACCCTTTGTCCTCCACGCACCATCCTTCGCTCTCACCGTTTGTCCGTCGATCTCGGCATCTTGTCGCTTCGTCTCTCGCCACCCTTTTGCCTCTCAAAGGCTCGACGAGACCGCTATCACCGGTCACTCGTTGTGGCTCGTCCGAATACATGCTCGTTTCTTGGCCCTCGAGCGGCCGTAGTGCATGCTTCCCATTCCGCCCTTCACTCATTGTAGTCCTGACCTCTGCATCGGTCTCTTCGTCCTTCGTTGCCGTAGCCCCTTCTGCCTCCGGCTTGCCGTCTTGGCCCCGCTTGTCCATCTTTCCGCATTGGATATCCTCTCTGATCCCCGATTCTACATTGGCCTCCAACTCCTCGCCGCCACCCGTCGTCCCTTTGGTCTTACGTTGATCCACAACCGCCAAAGTCTCTAGAATAGGTGTGGAGGGCTCCTCTCGCTCTTGGCCTCCCACCGAGTCGTACTCCTCATGCATGCTTGGCCTCAACCTCCAATCATGCCGACTTAGCCTTCGCCCTGATCGGTCTCGGCCGATCGAGTTCCGGTTTGGTCGGCTCCCTTTTGTAATCGTAACCGGCCGGTACATGTTCGTCCGAACAAATCCGGCCTTGCCGGCTCTTCTTCGGTTCGGGCCCGGTTGACCAGACCCCGCTCCAATCTTCTTCCACGTCGTCTTACGGTCGTGTTGGATTATCGATCGGTTCATCTTCCGGTCGGGTCGGTTCCCGACTCTCTCCTCTTTGCCGCTCCCGACCTCTCCGTCGGTCCTCTTGTATATGCCCGTTCCGGGCCTTGCATCCTCATCTTCGTACGTGTTCGCTCCGGGCCACGCCTCCTCATGGCCACCCCCTTCTCTCCGGTCTTATGTTGGCATTCGAGCGCAACCGCCGTAGTCTCCGGTCTCGGTGTCGAGGGGTCTCTCCTCCGTCTGCTATGACCTTCCTCGTCGTCGTTTCAATCATCCGCTTTGCCGCCGCCACCTTCTGTCTCTCTGGTCTCACGTGGGATCTCGGGGCCGACCGCCAAAGTCTCTAGAATAGGTGTGGGAAAAGTCTCGGTAGCATCACTCGCCGATGTCATGTTTGTAGCCACCTTCGTTCGGACGCCATGGTCCGTGGCTATGTCGTCCCCGGTTACGCAAGCCTCGGTTATGCTTGCTACCTCCTTGTCCTCATCCTCGTCTCGGTTGCTGTCAGGAACAGTACTGAGACAGAGAAGAAATTAGTACTAAACCAAGGATTAGTACTATGAGAGGTGTGGAACTTCTTCGAGAGAAGGAAGAAGTGAGCGAGACGGAGAGAGAGAGAGAGAGAGAGAGAGAGAAAGAGAGAGAGAGAGAGAGAGAGAGAGAAAGAGAGAGAGAGAGAGAGAGTGATGATAAGAAAGATATGTATGATATGAAGAGAATATACAATGGTGGCTAAAAGGCTTAAGACTGGCGTTGAACCAATTTGGTTCAATATAATGCCTAGTGCCCTCTTTTATAGTGTTTTCAGGAGTAATCCTAAAGCTTCTAGAATGTTCCAGAGAAATCTGGAATATACACTAATTTCCTATAATAAAATGTAAATGAAAATAATATCCTACAATGATCTAATGGTGAAGAGCTCGACCCATATAACCTAAGGTCATGGGTTCGAGTCTTGCCATATCATGACACTATCCTCCCTTTAAAATGACGAGTGTCACGAGTCGTCTTGGATTGAGGACCTGGTTTGTGTGGATATTGACGATGGAAGTCTTCAAGAAGAGCACGAGCATTGGTCACATTCTCGATCGGTTCCCAAGTACGTTCGTTGGGGCTATAGCCTAGCCAATCGACTAGATAGTAGAGCTTGTTGCGAACAATCTTGGAATCAAGGATGGCGGCAACCTCATACTCCGGCCCATCTTCAAGCTCGATCGGGGGTAGAGGTTGGATAAGACGTCCTGGGATGGTGCTCTCGTGGTAGGGTTCGAGGAGAGAACTATGAAACACCGGATGTATCCGAAGTTGAGGAGGTAGATCGAGACGAAAAGCGACATCATTAATCTGTCCAATAATACGGAAAGGACCTAATCGCCGATAATCTAACTTCTCACATGAATGACTAGTCTTGATGTGTCGTCGTAGTAGCCACACCCGATCTCCAATATTAAAACTGGATGGAAGTCGAAGACGATCCGCGTAGACCTTGTGTGTTTGTTGAGCTTGCTGGAGATGAGTAGATAAATCTGCTTGTATCTTGCGTAACTGCTCCAAACAATCCTCCGTGCACGGATTTGTGGACACCTTTGGGGTTTCAAGTACACTCCACCGGGGGTGACATCCCGTATAAGCATAAAATGGCGTAACTTTAGTGGATGCATGGATAGAGTTGTTATAGGCAAATTCGGCAAAGTGGAGAATATCTACCTAGTCATCTTGATGATAGCTGAGAAAGCACCGCAGATACTGCTCCAGTGTTTGATTTGTTCGTTCAACTTGGCCATCGGTTTGTGGGTGGTAGCCGGAGGAGAGGTTACAAGTGACCTTGAGCATGTTAAAAAGGTGCTTCTAGAATTTTGACACGAACTGGGGTCCACGGTCGTTGATGATACTATCAGGAAGTCCATGATGCCGACATACTTCACGCATGACAATTTCGGCAGTGTCTTCACTGGAGATCTCCTTAGTACATGGCAAGAAATGAGCCATCTTCGTATATCGATCGACCACCGTTAGAATCGCATTGAACCCCTTAGAGACTGGAAGATCTGTGATGAAGTCTAGAGCCATGGATTGCCACGACTTGCTTGGAATTGGTAATGGTTCTAATAAAGCATATGGATGATGCCTTGGCATTTTCGCTCTACAACATGTATCACAAGTCCGAACAAAATCCTCGGCAAATTGTCGCATACAGGGCCACCAAAATGTTCGTTGTACTAAATGTAATGTTTTAGTATTACCAAAATGCCCAACTGTATATGTGTCATGACAGTTTTGTACTACTCGAAGGCGGCAAGAACCATTAGGAACATACAAAAGTTCTTTAAAGAAGAGTAATCCATCATGGTATTTGAATTGCCGATAGTCCGTACCTGGTGGTTGCGACTGTGAACACGACGCTCGAGAGGGATCAATTTGTGCTAGTATAGCTTGGGCGAACGCATCTGTCTTCAAGTCTTCACGTATGGTATCGATAACGCGGGAATTCATAGGCATGTCAAAGATCTATGTTGCTTGTAGCCGTGCCGGTCCCAAGATGACTTGTTTTTGGTTATCGAAAACTGGCTCGCCGGGACGGGGTGCTAGATACGAACGTCGTGATAATGCATCTACCTTCCCTTGGTGCCTCCCCGGACGATATGTAATTTTGAAGTCGAAACGTGTGAGGAAGTGGACCCACCGAGCTTGATGTCGATTCAACACACGAGCATCCTGAAAGTAGGCAAGATTTTTGTGGTCACTAAATACGGTGACTAGATGAGAGGATCCCTCCAGAAAATGCCTCCATTGCATAAAAGAATCCACTATTGCCAATAGCTCCTTATCATGAATTTCGTAGTTGATTTCGGCGGCGTCAAACTTCCGTGAGTGAAAAGCCACAAGATGTAGCTTCTCATCATTCCCCTGTTGTGACAGAATGCTCCCCAATGCAAAATCCGATGCGTCAGCTTCGATAATGAATGGTTTTTCCGGATCAACATGAGCTAGAATTGGAGCCGATGTAAATGCCTTTTTAAGACTCTCGAAAGCCATGTCCGTTTCTTCAGACCAGATGAACGGTTGTCCCTTCTTGGTAAGTTGTGTGAGAGGTAGAACGATCTTTGAGTAATCTTGTATAAACTTCCGGTAAAAATTGGCAAAGCCTAAGAAGCATTGCACATCCCGCACCGAACGCGGACTCTGCCATTCTAGGTCACCGTTTTGACCTTAGCTGGGTCCATGGAGATGCCTTCTGACGAAATGATGTAGCCGAGAAATTCCACTTGGTTGCACCCAAAACTACATTTTTCTAGCTTTGCATACAGACCATGTTCTCGAAGTCGTTTTAGTACTAATAGTACATGAGAATCATGTTCTTCTTGGGTCTTTGAATAAACCAGTAGATCATCCAAATAGATGATCAAACAATCATCCAATAGATCTCGGAATATATCATTCGCCATGTGCTGGAAGACTGTCGGCGCATTAGTGAGGCCGAACGGCATGACCGTCTTCCATTCGTCTCTTGGTCGGATCCGTACGAGGTTATATGCTCCCCGTAAGTCAATCTTCGTGAAGAACCTGGCACCATTGATCCGTTCTAAAAGACTTGAGATAAGGGGAAGAGCATACCTATTCCTGATTGTAACCTTATTCAAGCCACGGTAATCTACAACGAGACGAAGTGATCCATCTGTTTTCTTGACGAAGAAAATGGGCCCGCCGGCTGGAGATTTCGAATGCTGAATGAAACCATTTTCCAAATTCTCCTCTATATAGGCCCGAAGGACTTCCAGCTCGGTTGGTGACAAATTGTAGATCGGTCCCCATGGCGGCTCTTTTCCCGGTTGTAAATCGATGGGGCAATCGTACGGTTGATGATGAGGAAGTGTGTTGGCTTGTACTTTATCGAACACATCGGCGTAATGACGATACTTCTCGGGAAGTTGAACAGTGGATTCTTCTTTAGTGGTGCTGGAGGGGTTTACTGATATTGCAAAGAGGAACATTTCCTCCTTGCGCCCTTCTTTACGCAACTGACGTAGCGAAATGGTTGCCATCTTCTGATTTGACCCTTGGGTTTGTCGACACTGGATTTCTCTTGTTCTCCAATCTATGTCTGGGTTATGTAACTCGAACAATGGTAATCCTAAAACTATAGGATGTTCTGGGATACTAATATTATTAAATGATACTACACATGCTAAGTTATCTAGGACAATATTAATGGGCTCTGACTCTTCTATGATATTTCCGGAAGCAATGGGACGTCCATCAATGACTACTACAGAGGCTGGACACTGGAGTTTTCTTAGGGATATCTTATGAGCTTGAGCAAATTTCTTATCCATAAAGCAAGAGTTAGCTCTGGAATCTAGGAGTGCTAGGACATGTACTGGAGGGGTACTTTTAATAATAACTATTACTTGGGCTACGAACACATCACTAACTTTCTTAGAGGGAATGGAACCACTAATGGGCTGCACAGATCTAGGGCTGTCCAACCAAATGGCTCCTATTTTGGCTGGACTTAGTCGTTTAACTCTTCTTCTAGCTGACTAAGGACATCAAATTTGTTTGCTAGATCTGGGATATTAGTACTATAAGGACTATCAGATATCCCTACTGAAATAGGCTCGGGTTTAGTACAATTAGAACTAGCGACTATTTGGTTTACCTGTCTTCTTGGCCTATGGGGGCAATTTATTGCGATATGTCCTGGTCCACTGCAGTAAAGACATAGTCAATTTGTACAGCGTTGCTGCTTTTCTTCTTCGGATAATGGTCCTCGACGACGTGTAGTGTCAATCTCCATCGGAGTCAGAGTATTCGCTGGAGGCGCATTATATGACTCCCTCGAAAAAGGTCTTGCTACCACTGAGGCGTAGGTGGGCTCTGATCTTGCCCTCGGCATCTGTAGTTGTCGTTCCGAACGTCGCTCAAAGAGGCGGTTGTCACATCTCACCGCGCGACTGATTGGTTCTGTTAAGGACTTTGGCTCTTCGGGGAAGGTCAAGAGTAAATCCTTGACGTCGTTGCGTAAACCATAACGGAATTGCTCCATCAACGCTTGATCATCCCAAGTGACGGGAACTGGTCGTTCCTTATGCGCAACGCTCGGCCACAACCGAGCTTGTAATGATACACAGAAAACGGGAAATAAAACACGACAGGAAGAAGAGAAAGATACACAGGAGGTTTACGTGGAAAACCCCAAACTAAGGGAAAAACCACGGCAGCCAACACGCTGCAAACTGTCACTATGTAAGAATATACAACAGTGAGTTCACTGAGGCACCGACCTCGTTCTCACAAATCTTCGCCACAGACGGCGGTTACAACGGAGGCAATGACCTCTCTCTCTCTCTCTCTCTCTCTCTCTCTCTCTCTCTCTCTCTCTGTATAGTTACGCACACTGATCTCGTGCAAAACAGAAAATGACAACAACAATAAAAGTTTGCCCTAAGTCATATTTATACTAATATGACTTTTAGGCTATTTACAAATATAGCCTCGATGGGCTCTCAGAAACATATTTACGAATATGTCTCTTCGTCCGGTTCTCATCGGGTCTGTACGATTCGGTTCTCCATAACCGGGTACTCCTCATCCGGTCTTCTCACCGGGTCTGTACCATCCGGTTCTCCGTAATCCGGTACTCCTCATCCGGTCTTCACCGGGTCTGTATCATCCGGCTCTCCATAGCCGGGTACTCCTCATCCGGTCTTCACCAGGTCTGTATCATCCGGCTCTCCGTAGCCGGGTACTCCTCATCCGGTCTTCACCAGGTCTGTATCATCCGGCTCTCCGTAGCCGGGTACTCCTCATCCGGTCTTCATCGGGTCTGTATCATCCGGCTCTCCGTAGCCGGGTACTCCTCATCCGGTCTCGGCCTCCGCCTATCGGCCTCGGCTGAGTTTGTTCATCGGCACTGTTCTTCTCCCTTCCCATCCGGAGGGACCTGTCTCCCAACACCAAGGGATATCGGCGGCGTGTAGGCGAAAATCTGCAGCGTATGCTGAGGCTGGACGGTCACCTTGGCGTAATCGCCGGAATTTGTTGATTGCGGTCTTGATGCTGTCAGTATCTCCGAAACATGCTTTAAACTCACCTAGAAACTCTTCAAAATTGTTGAGTAACGGAGATTCCTTTTCTAATAGTGGAGCGAACCATGACAACGCTGACCACTTAACAAAGTGCCTACTAAACCCACTCGTGATGCATTGGTGGGATATCGGGAAGGATGCATTTGAATAACTAATCGTACCTGGTTAAGGAACCCTCTAAACTGCGATCCCGTTCCATCGAACTTCGTGAGAAGGCCAATCTTGGGTTCTTTATGAATCCCTTGTGTTCCGGGCCCTTATTGTTGCATTGCTACGATGGTTGCTTCGAGTTGTTGCACGCGTAACGCAAGTTCCCCATGTTGTTGTTGCGTTTGCTACTTCTCTAAGGAGATTTGTTGAAGATCCCCCAGCAACCGTTGGTTTTCTTGTTCCAAAGCATGGAACTTCTCCTTCAAGCATTGAAATTCTGAGAAAACAGATTGATATTCTTCTGTGCTAACAGTGGCCATGGGATAAAAGAAAAGAGGAATAAAAGATTAGTAGGAAATGAGAGAGACAGAAGGTAGGGAAAATTGGTTCAAACTATTAGGAACAGTATTGAGACAAAGAAGAAATTAGTACTAAACGAAGGATTAGTACTATGAGAGGTGTGGAACTTCTTCGAGAGAAGGAAGAAGTGAGCGAGACGGAGAGAAAGAGAGAGAGAGAGTGATAAGAAAGATATGTATTATATGAAGAGAATATACAATGGTGGCTAAAAGGCTTAAGACTGGGGTTGAACCAATTTGGTTCAATATAATGCATGGTGCCCTCTTTTATAGTGTTTTCAGGAGTAATCCTGAAGCTTCTAGAATGTTCCAAAGAAATCTGGAATATACACTAATTTCCTATAATAAAATGTAAATGAAAATAATATTCTACGTATTACAATAGATGATCTAATGGTCAAGAGCTCGACCCATATAACCTAAGGTCATGGGTTCGAGTCTTCTCATATCATGACAGTTGCCCGCCTTGCCGTCGCCACCGCCCGTCACTCTAGGACTCATGTCGGCACTCGGGTCGACCGCCGGAGTTTCTAGGACCTGGTACCACCGCTCGTTGTGTCCGTAGCCACCTCCGTCTGGACGTCTTCGTCTCGATTGCCCGCCTTGCCGCCGCTACCGCCCGTCGCTCTAGGTCTCACGCCGGCACTCGGGCCGACCGCCGGAGCCTCTAGGACCGGTGTGTGTAAGGTCGCGGCACCGCCGCTCGTTACCTCCCCACTCGATGTTTCGGGCTGCCATGTCCCGAATCCGTAGTTACCGACCTCCATGGCCGTCCCTTCACCGCAAGGCAAGAGGTTCGCTTGCTCTGCACCCTCTCCCATGTCGCCGCCCCGTCTTCTACGCTTAGGGAGGCTTCTTCCTCCGCATCCTCCGATCGCCTACGACCCGACTCCATAATAAGCCCTTCTTCAGCTTCAATTTTCCCCTTCACAAGCTCGCATGCCTCCCGTATTAGCGCTTCTAGGTCGAGCTCCTCCGAACCGTTTTGCGTTGAGCTCTCTTCCGGCGGTAGTGCGTACTCACTTGCCGCTCTCTCTTCTCCACCGCTCGCGGGCCACGTTGTTGCCGACCGCTCCCCATCGGGTTGCCGGCATACCCACTCCGGTTTCGCATATCCGTATGCGTCCAATAAAGCTCCCTCAAAGGACTCCCATGACTCGTGAGCTTCTCATAGCTCCTTGACCTCCTTGTGCACCGATACGGCCGCCACTCGAGGAAAATACTCTAGTCGCATCGCCTCGTCCACGCCCCCTTTCGCCATCTCGGCCTTGTAGGCTCCCAAAAATTTTGGGACCTCGTTCCCATTGAACCGGCCGACTCAATCGACCACCCTTTCGACGGCTTGTTGAGTCGCATCTCGCTTCGCCATCTTCCGTCCAGCTTCCATCACGATCTTTGCCATCATCTCCTCGAAGTCGAAGTCTTCTTCCATCTCCATGCTCCCTTGTTGCCCTTCATGTCAGGTTCACCAAAGATGTCGCGTTGTTACGCGCGTGCGTGTAGAAGGGGCGGGACCACGGGGGTCTTGGACTAGGGAGTAGAGGAGAAAGAATAAGATATGAGAAATGGAAGCTTAACACCGGATGAGAAGATGAAGAGTAGCACATAAGCATAGACCAAAATAGATGGAAGCAAGATCCACAACAAGATATATTAAAATGAACGATTGATTACAACGATGGTGGCCACATGGACCGCACCAAAACTATGAGAAAACCTAAACGAAACCCTAACCCTAAAACGGTAAGAACTCTACACTAAGTGGTATACCTTTCATACACAAAATAAGCAACCCTTCATAAGTGACCCCTCCCTTCCTTTTATAGCCCAAGGAGGGAGGGACCTTACAATGTGGGATAAAATTTCCCCTCTTATTTCTATACACCATTTCCTAGTAATCATGTGCACATGTTGCACACCACCGACTTGCCCTTTCCACCCTGGTTTCTGCCTATGGACGAAAATCTTCACGACAACGCTGCAAGAGACGGAGCGGTGAGTTGCCGGGATCGGCGGATGAACGACAAAAGTGGAGGATGGTACGTGGAGAGCAAAGAGTTATGCACCGGGGAGAGACAAAGCGGCTTCTCGGAGGGCATGCAAGGCCAATCGGGCCAAGACGGCGCAAGTCGAGGCGAGGTGGTAATGACAGCCTCGAGGGACACTGACACGGAGGTCGGGATGACAATACGCTCTACGGCGAGAGAGCACGGAGAGCAAGGGAGAATCAAGGTGCGCATAATGGGGTCATCTAACGAAGGATTGTGTCTGGGAAAATGAAGGAGATGCGTGGAGAACGGAGGGTCGCATACTGTGAAGAGCAAATGGGGCATCCCGAAGGATGTGTGCGGCCGAGCGGGCCAGGCGGACCAAGAGGGTGTACCTCGGGGCGAAGCGGCAACATAAGAGGTTACGGAGGACACCGAAGACGATAGCACCGACTCGAATGTCGGGGAAGCAACGTACCTTTTTGAAAGGGTATGTAAAGCGGAGCGGAGTGCGAGATGTGCGATGTGGCCGCGTAAGGGTTGAGCGACGAGCACGAGGATGATCAACGACAAAGTTCGTCGCGTGACACTACCGAGTCGAGGAAACGGCCGAGGCGAGACAAGCGTGGACGAAGAGCGCAGGTTTGCGAAGACCGGGTCTGGCGGACCGGGCGGAGACAGTGGTTCAACGAACTCCGTCGAGTATGGTGGATCGGATGGAGCCGACGGTTCGAGAGCATACGACGGATAAGGCGGACCGGGAGGCTACGGTGGTCCATGTGGGACAGATGGGCTTGCTCGAAGTGGAAGACGAAGTCGGGCAAAGCTGACAAAGATGCTAAGGACTCGGTTGATCGCCATGGCCGAAAATCTCACCTCTTTCCCCTTCCCTGCACATACCGGTGGATGTGCGGTTTGGTGGGGGCGGATGTCGTGAAGATTTTCGTCCATAGGCGGAAACCGGGGTGGAAAGGGCAAGTCGGTGGTGTGCAACATGTGCACACGTGTACTAGGAAAAGGTGTATAGAAATAAGAGGGGAAATTTTGTCCCACATTGTAAGGTCCCTCCCTCCTTGGGCTATAAAAGGAAGGGAGGGGTCACTTATGAAGGGGTTGCCTATTTTGCGTATAAAAGGTATACCACTTAGCCTAGAGTTCTTACCGTTTTAGGGTTAGGGTTTCGTTTAGGGTTTTCCTTATTCATCTCCGGTTAGGGTTCTTCTCCTCTTGAGCTAAGCTTCCAAACATATCTTATTCTTTCTCCTCTACTCCCTAGTCTGAGACCCCCGTGGTCCCGCCCCTTCTACACGCACGCGCGTAACAACGCGACACCGGCAAAATATCATCCTTATGTCGATGTATTTGACAAGGTAAAAGCCGGTACTCTTCCTCATCATCGTCCCTATGATTGTCCCATTGATTTACAACCAAGAACAGAGCCACCATGGGGACCAATTTACAACTTGTCACCCATCGAGTTAGAAGTCCTTCGAGCCTACATAGAGGAGAACTTGGCAAGCGGGTTTGTTCGTCATTCAACATCTCCGGCCGGTGCACCCATCTTCTTTGTCAAGAAGAAAGATGGCTCACTTCGTCTCATCGTTGATTACCGCGGCTTGAATAAAGTCACCATCCGGAATAGGTATGCACTTCCTCTTATATCAAGTCTTTTAGAGCGAGTTAATGGTGCCAAGTTTTTTACAAAAATCGATCTACAAGGAGCGTATAACCTCATACGGATCCGATCGGGAGATGAATGGAAGACCACCTTTCGTACGCGGTATGGGCATTTCGAATATATTGTTATACCGTTCGGTCTAACCAATGCACCCGCAGTCTTCCAACACATGGCAAATGATATATTCAGAGACCTCTTGGATATCTGTATGATCATCTATCTGGATGATCTATTGATTTATTTGAAGACCCAGGAAGAGCACGATTCTCATGTACTATTAGTACTAAAATGACTCCGCGAGAACGATCTTTATGCCAAGGTAGAAAAATGTAGCTTTGATTGCAAGCAAGTGGAATTTCTAGTTACATCATCTCCTCAAAGGGCATCTCCATGGATCCAGCTAAAGTCCAAACTGTGCTAGAGTGGCAAATTCCACGGTCTGTTCGAGATGTACAATGTATTCTAGGTTTGCTAACTTCTACCGCAAGTTTTATACAGGATTACTCGAAGATTATTTTACCTCTCACACAACATACGAAGAAGGGACAAGCATTTCTTTGGTCCAATGAAGCGGATATGGCTTTTCGGCATCTTAAGAAAGCCTTTAGATCAGCTCCTATTCTAGCTCATGTGGATACAAGCAAACCGGTCATCATGGAGGCCGACGCATTGGATTTCGCCCTCGGTAGCATCCTTTCTCAACAAGGAGATAAAGAAGAGTTACATCCTGTGGCTTTCCATTCGAGCAAATTCGATGCCAGGGAAATCAACTACGAAATACATGACAAGGAGTTATTAGCCATCGTGGATTCCTTTATGCAATGGCAACATTTCTTAGAGGGCTCTCCACATCAGGTCATTGTCTTTAGTGATCACAAAAATCTTGCTTATTTCCAAAACGCTCGGGTGCTAAATCGACGGCAAGCTCGGTCAGCTCAATTCCTCACGCGTTTTGACTTCAAAATCACATATCGACCGGGGAAGCAGCAAGGAAAAGCAGATGCGCTATCACGAAATTCATATCTTGCACCTCGTCCTGGTGATCCAGCGTTTGATAATCAAAAGCAAGTAATCTTGGGACCAACACGATTGCACACAACGCGGATTTTTCACACCCCAATGGATTCCCGGATTACCGATGCCATACGTGCGAATTTGAAGACAGACAGTTTTGCTCAAGACATTCTGGCGCACATTGATACCTCTCGGGCATCCTGTTCCCAATCTCAACAACCAGGTATGGACTACCAACAATTTGAATATTATGATGGTTTGTTATTCTTTAAAAAGCTTCTATATGTCCCCGATTGCTCCTGTCGCCTTCAAATCGTCCAAAATTGTCACGACACCCATACGGCGGGACATTTTGGTAGTACAAAGACGTTGGATCTCGTTCAACGATCTTTTTGGTGGCCCCATATGCGACGTTTTGTCAACAACTACGTTCGGACTTGTGATGCTTGCTGCCGAGCAAAGATGCTCCGACACCATCCATATGGCTTGTTGGAACCCTTACCGATTCCAAGTAAGCCGTGGCAGTCTATTTGTCTTGATTTTATCACAGATCTGCCGGTCTCGAAGGGGTTCGATGCTATCTTAACCGTCGTCGATCGATATACTAAGATGGCACATTTTGTGCCGTGTACTAAGGCCATCACTAGCGAGGAAACCGCCGCCCTTGTCATGCGTGAGGTATTTCGGCATCATGGCCTCCCAGACAGTATCATCAGTGTCTGAGGACCTCAATTCGTCTCCAAATTTTGGCAGCATCTCTTCAAGATGCTCATGGTCTCTTGCAACCTCTCCTCCGGCTACCATCCCCAGACCGATGGGCAGGCGGAACGAACAAACCAAACGCTGGAACAATATGTCCGGTGTTTTCTGAGTTATCAACAGGACGATTGGGCCGAGATTCTCCACTTTGCGGATTTTGCATATAATAATGTTGTTCACTCATTGACTCAGGTCTCCCCATTTTACGCTTATACCGGTTCTCATCCTCGCTGGTCGGTGATCGACACCCCGGAGCTACCTACCAATCCTCGTGCCGAGGATCATTTGGAGAGGCTACGCAAGATCCAGATGGATCTCTCTACTCATCTTCGTCATGCTCAACACACACAGAAGACTTATGCGGATCGTCATCGGCTTCCCTCCTCTTTTGCCATCGGAGATCGAGTATGGCTCTTACGTCGTCACATCAAGACTACTCGACCGTGTGACAAGTTGGATTATCGACGACTCGGTCCTTTCCGTATTACTAGTAAGGTTAATGATGTCACGTTCCGCCTTGATCTCCCTCCACATCTTTAGATACATCCGGTTTTCTATAGCTCTCTTCTTGAACCTTATAAAGCAAACACTATTCCCGATCGTGTTACGCCACCGCTACCCCCGCTTGAGTTGGAAGTCGGCCCGGAGTATGAAGTTGTTGTCGTCCTCGATTCCAAACTTGTTCGCAACAAACTTTATTATTTGGTCGATTGGCTCAGCTATAGTCCAAGCGACCGTACTTGGGAAACTGTCGAGCATGTCACCAATGCTCAGGATCTTCTTGCTGAGTTCCACCGAAAGTATCCGGACAAACCCGGTCCACAATCAGCGCTGACTCGTTCCACTCGTCGTCTTAAGAGGGAGATAATGTCATGATATGGCAAGACTCGAATCTGTGACCTTATGTTATATGGGTCGAGCTCTTGACCATTATACCATCTATTATAATACGTAGGATATTATTTTCATTTAAGTTTTTGTTGCAGAAAAGGTCGTCTATGCGGAAGATCAAGAAGCATTCGATTCTGTTCTGTACCTGCGTATGACAGTTTCTAGGTCGTTGCACAGAGATAGAGAGAGAGAGAGAGAGAGAGAGAGAGAGAGAGAGGCACAAAAGAGTCTTTCTATTCCATAAAGCAATAATACAACCCAACCTTACAAAAAGGTTACAAGGTCACTATATATAGTGACAGACTTAGGGCATCTACCATTTATGCTAATTACACAAATGGCCCAAACTTGATCTATACAAAGGGATAGTGTGAATACGTCCATTATACACTTGTATTCGACACTCCCCCGTAATGGGCGTATACATGGGTTATCTAAGATTACAGGCATAAACCTAGGTTCTCGGACATATCAGTTTTGTTCGAGTCGGCAGGGTCCGAAGGCAGAAGACCGAACTGGTCGGGTCGGAAGAGTTGAAGCCGATCATTAAGGAACTGATGTCGGTTGTCGGAAGCCATCTTGCGATGTGTCCGGCTCTAACCAGACTGGTTTGTCGTTACGCCCATCTGATGCCGAAGGGACCGAAAGCGGTCTGCCGAAAGACACTTGGTCATTCCATCTGCGACATTGTCGGTTGTGGATATTTTCTCTAGACCGATTTTCCCTGAAATGACGCTGTCCCGAACGAAGTGATATCGAACGTCGATATGTTTGGAGGCGTTGTGGTGAACCGGATTTTTCGACAAGGCAACAGCACCTTGACTGTCGCTATAGACAACTGGGGCCGAGTCATGGTCGACTTGTCGAAACGTGTGCGCCAGCCGGCCGAGCCACAAAGCTTCTTTTGCAGTGTCGGACGCAGCTACATATTCTGCTTCGGTCGTTGAGGTCGCTGTGCACTCCTGAAGTTTCGACTTCCACGAAATTGCTCCATTGCCGAATTTGAAGCAGTATCCAGTTGTTGATTTCCGACTGTCTATACAGCCGGCGAAGTCCGAGTCGGTGTAACCGACTACGCCTGAGGTTCGGTTCGGACCGAAAAGAATGTCGTGATCTTTTGTTCCAGCCAGATATTTGAACACATGCTTGACTGCGTTCCAATGCGATCGGCCAGGATTGTGCATAAATCTGCTAACGACTCCTACGGCATGAGAGATATCAGGCCGTGTCGCGACCATCAGGTACATAAGGGAGCCGACTGCCGGTGTATACGGTACCGACTTCATATCTTCCCCCTCCGGACCGGATGTCGGGCAGTCTCGCTGAGAGAGCCGAAGATTCATGGGGAGCGGGGTTGAAGCAGATTTGGCTGATTGCATGTTGAAGCGTTCCAAGACACGTTCGATATAGTCGGTCTGAGACAAAAAAAGATGTCGTTTATCGCGATGCCGACTAATCTTCATGCCAAGGATGTGTCGTGCCGGACCGAGGTCCTTCATGGCAAACTTCAACCGCAGTTGCCGAATGAGATCGGCAAGTTCGCCCGCGTGGCGTCCAGAAATTAGCATGTCGTCCACGTAAATGATGAGGAAGATGGGTGATCCATCTTGAGCTGCGTTGGTAAAAAGACAATGGTCCTCATCGCTTTTTGAGAAGCCGATCGATTGGATGAAGTCGTCGAACTTCTTGTACCATTGTCGCGGTGCCTGTTTGAGGCCGTATAGACTCTTCCTGAGTCGGCAGACTAGATGTTCTTGGCCAGTTGCCACGAAGCCTTTTGGCTGCTCCATATAAATTTCCTCTTCAAGATCACCATGGAGGAAGGCTGTTTTGACATCTAGCTGAATCAGCTCCAAGTTGTCGGCCGCCACTACGCCGAGTAGAAAACGAAGGGTTGTCATTTTCACCACTGGTGAAAAAATCTCGTCGAAGTCGACGCCATATTCTTGTCGGAAGCCCTTCGCAACTAATCTGGCCTTGTACTTTGGGGTGGTCGAATCAGATGTCTCTTTTAGTCGATAAACCCACTTGCAAGGAAGAGCACGTCGATTCTTAGGTAATTCAACCAGATCCCAAGTCTTGTTTGCCCGAATGGAGTGCATTTCCGACTCCATCGCCAGATGCCAGGTGGCTGAATCGACAGATGTCGATGCTTCTTCGTAAGACGTCGGTTCGCCGGCGTCGGTGAAGAAAATTCCAGGAGAATACCTCTCCGGAGGTTGCGACAGTCTCTCGGATCGCCGAGGTATGATTGGACTGGTCGCATCGGGTATCGAGGTCGGATGGTCCGAAAGCGAATCATTCGGCTGTGCCGAGTCCGAGTTGTCCGAGTCGGTGGTGTAAGGTTCAGCTACCCGTGAAGCTGACCGTGTGTTAAGAGCGGGGCCTTCTTGAAGGGTCGGCACATCGGAAAATGTTACCCTTCGGACTTCGATCGGTTTTCGATTGATGGATTCATAGCCGACTCGTTGAACACAACGTCCGAACTTCGAACGATTTGTCTGCGTTCGGGGTCCCAGAGTCGGTATCCCATTTCGCCGTCGGATCCATATCCAAGGAAAATGCATTTCCTGGACCGAGGTGCAAGTTTTCGGCGATCATCTTTCGGAATAAGGGCGTACGCCTCGCATCCGAAGATCCTCAGCTTGTCGTAATTCGGCTTACTGCCGATCCATAGTTCCTGAGGAATTTGAAGTCCTAGAGGTCTGCTTGGCGACATATTGATTATGTGTACTGCCGTGAGTAGAGCCTCTGCCCAGAAGCCATCCGACAGTCCGGAGTGTTGGAGCATGGAAACTATCCGTTCTTGGATTGTCTGATTCATGCGTTCTGCAATCCCGTTTTGCTCCGGACTGTGTGGTGCCGTAAATTCACGTCGGATGCCGCGTTGTCGGCAGAATTTGACGAATTCTTCTGATTTGAACTCTCCCCCATTGTCGGTCCAAAAGCATTTCAGTTTTCGGTCAGTTTGATTTTCTACCATAGCGAGCCAATCGGAGAAGATCGAGAAGACACGATCTTTGGTGCGAATTGGATAAGCCCACACCTTTCGAGTCGAATCGTCAATAAAACTGACGAAGTAAGAGGCACCGCCAAGAGACTGATGCGGCATTGGGCCACAGACGTCCGAGTGGACTAAATCGAGAGGTCTCGTTTCTCTTGGTGCTGATGTCGGGTGTGATGCGGCTGCTTGTTTGCCATACTGGCAATGTTCGCAGAATTGATGGTCCGAGAAGGAGAGTTTAGGGATGTATCCGGCTCTAGATAGGTGCGTAATGCCGGCCTTGCTGAGGTGTCCTAATCTTCTGTGCCATAGTGATGACACAGGAATATCCACCAAAAACAGGTTACCCTCTCTGAGTGTAACATGTAACGGATACAGTGAGTGTATCTTGGGTCCTCTAGCAAGCAGGAGGTTCCCCCTGTGGAGTGTCCACCCTCCCGAAGAAAAACCGGCACGAATGCCGTCTTCATCTAGTTGTCCGACTGAGATCAATGGCCTTGAGAGCTCGGGTACATGTCGGACATTGTGAAGTACAAGTGTAGAGCCACCTGCAAGGTTGAGCTCTACTGTGCCGATTCCAATGATGTCATAGTGTTGCGAGTTGCCGACTCGAACTGAGTCGGAGTGACGGATCGTATACTGCCGAAATTGGGATCGATGAGGAGTCACGTGAAATGACGCGCCCGAATCTAAGAGCCATGTGCTCGATTCTTCAGTCGTGAGCAGAACTTCTGATCCGACTGGATTTTCGATGGATAGTATATTCGGGTCGTTTGGTAGCACGTCAGCTGAGGAGCTGACGTAATTGATCTCCTCATGCCGGCCACTCTTCTTGTCTGATTTCTGAGACTTGTCGTTCTTGTTCTTGAGTGCGCGGCAGTCGGCTTTGATGTGTCCGGGTTTCTTGCAATAGTTGCAGATTCGATTATCCCGTGACTGGCTCCGTCTTCGCTGATTGTTCGGCTGCCGTGAGGAATCTCTTCCTCGTATGTTCGATCGGTCTGTCGAACCTTGTACTACGTAAGCGTCGTCTGTTGAGTCTTTGGCGAAAGACTTTCTCCGAGCTGCTTCGGTCAGGATTGCGCTCGTGACTTCGGAGTATTTAACAGCCGTGGTTGACGCGTTGCACACGGTTGTGACGAAAGTTTCCCATGATGAGGGAAGGCTGCTCATGAGTATCATTGCTCTGAGTTCATCCTCGATTGCCGTCCCCTGAGATGAGATTTGGGAGCTTATACTTTCGTACTCATTGAGATGTGCTTGGACCGAATCGGATTCTTTCATCCGCAAGTTGTAGAGGCGCCGGATCAGAAACATCTTCGTTGCGGCGACCTTCTTTTCGTAAGTGTCCGACAGTGTTTTCCACAGTTCGAATGCTGTCGTACACGATTGCACCGTAAAGTATACCGATTCCGATAGGTGCATCCGAATCGTGGCGCGGACAATTCTGTCCAGCTTCTGCCACTCAATTGGTTTGTATCCTTCTGGAGGTTCTTCATTTTCGATGGGATCGATTTGCCCCTTGACTATGAGATAGTCCTGCATTTGCTCCTTCCAGAAGTTGAAGTTCGATCCATCGAACTTTCGTAGACTCATTTCTGACGAGACGGATGTTGATGCCATCAAATTTGGTTTCGGTTGACGAAGCTCGGTTCGGAGTTGACTACGAACCTTGTTGGAGTGCAGCCGGTTGGCTCACCCGATATCGTTCTAGTCGGATTTGAACCCGAGTCGGTTCGGCTTCGGATATATGTATTGTTGAACTTGCTCGAATTGACTCCGGTAACTTGAGGGACAGAACCGACTGGTCTTCCCGAATGTTGCCGAGTCGGAGTGAGCCCGGTTCGCTTCCGAATATATATGCCAAATGCCGATTATTGAAACCGATTGTCTGGACCGATTCTGCTTCGGGTGATTGCAGCGACGAGAGAGACGGATCCAACTGATCCTCCCGAATGTCGATCAGCCGGATGAAGCACGAATTGGGGTTGTTGTCTTGAGACCGATCTGCACCGAGTGGTTACAATGAGCGGCGAGCAGCGTTTGATGACCTCTTCGGATGCCGTTTAACCGAGTGGAGCACGATCGTGTCAATGTTGCACAAGGGGATTTCACCTCGAGCGGTTACGATCACAAGGAACAGAGTACAACCGGCTGGCTTACTCCAAGCGAAGATGATCTAACGCGATGAGATGCAAGCCTCGTTTTTCTTCTTCTCTTTTCTTCGAATGACGCAAGAAACCGAATGCTGTGCAGGCTGAGACGACGGCCGACAGCGGGATGAAGGACCGAATACTGTGCAGGCTCTGATACCAGATGTTGCAGACAAGGTCGTCTATGCGGAAGATCAAGAAGCATTTGATTCTGTTCTGTACCTGCGTATGACAGTTTCTAGGTCGTTGCACAGAGATAGAGAGAGAGAGAGAGAGAGAGAGAGGCACAAAAGAGTCTTTCTATTCCATAAAGCAATAATACAACCCAACCTTACAAAAAGGTTACAAGGTCACTATATATAATGACAGACTTAGGGCATCTACCATTTATGCTAATTACACAAATGGCCCAAACTTGATCTATACAAAGGGATAGTGTGAATACGTCCATTATACACTTGTATTCGACACCTCCTTTGTCCACCGCGTATGCCCTCCGATTAGGCCCCCGGTCACTCTGATTGTACGCCGGTTTTCGTGCCTCGCGTGTTGCATGTGTCCCTTCTTTGGTTCAACTGTCTCCTCGTCTCGAGCACCTCGGCGTGCCATCTCTCTGTGTTCCGTGCTTGGCTTCCATAGGCTCTTCCCGTGCGTTGATTTCATCCTCTGAATACGCGCTCGTACTTCGGTCCTTAGGTGACCCCATTAAGCACTCCTTGTTTCTCCCTCACTCGCCGTACTCTCTCGCGGTAGAGCGTACCGTCATCTCGACCTTTGTGTCGGGGTCCTTCGCGGCTCTCGTTACCGCGTCATCCCGACTTGTGTCCTCTTGGTCCGCTTGGCCTCGCATGTCCTCCGGGACGCCGCGTTTTCCCTTCCCGGTGCATAGCCCTTTGCTCTCCACACACCATCCTCCGCTCTCGTCGTTCATCCGCCGATCCTGGCAACTCACCGCTCCGCCTTCCGTCCCATGCTTGCCTCTTAAAGGCTTGACCAGACCGCTATCACCGGTCACTCGTTGCCGCTCTTCCAGGTGCATGCTTATTTCTTGGCCCTTCCGCCTTTTGACATAATGTCCTTATGAGGGTAGTTAAGCCTCATATTTATACCTTTTCCTAGGCCCCTTGAATAGATGTGCCTTTCTAAAAGGCTCTCCATTCATTGGTTGTCCAAATCATGATAGTGCATGCACCTATCATTCCTTCTATCCAATCATTGGTCCCCTTTTTAACATTAGTGAACATACCCTTCACTAATGTAAATATTAGTGACCTACCCTCACCAACGTTATGTGTACATAAAATTTACTATTGGTCAAAAAGTTTTTTTGCGTGTCCCAACTGACTCTATGTCATTGTCTACGAGCAAGTGCATTAAGTTAACCGCACAATATTGTGGCCCATTTCAAATCCTTAAGCGAGTTGGTGAACATACCTGTCACTTATGTTATGTACAATAGTACCCTTCACTTATGTTATTTACTATGTTTTTGACCAATAGTAAATGTTATGTACACATAACATAGGGGAGGGTAGGTCACTAATATTACATAAGTGAAGGGTATGTTCACTAATGTTAAAAAGGGACTAATGTGATTGGATAGAAGGAAGGATAGGTGCATGCACTATCATGATATGGACAACCAATGAATGGAGAGTCTTTTAGAAAGGTACATCTATTCAAGCAGCCTAGCGAGAGGTATAAACATGAGGCTTAGCTACCCTCATAGGGGATTACATCAGAAGGCTATTGTCTTAGACACCGGTGGTGCGGGCTAGGCTTTGATCTCGATGATCGTGTTATCTCTTCCAACATATTAGTCATCCTAATATCCGGCAATATGGGACGTCGGTGGTAGGTTGGCTATGTCTAGAGCATAGCTCGAGGGTGGTGGAACGGGTTCTTCTATCCAATCTATTTTCCTTCTTTTTACTTTATTTTGGTGTATTGATTAGTAATAGACTCTTAACATGAAAAAACAATATTTGTGGTGTACACTAATGATGTATACCATAAGTTGGTGAGTCAAGAAGGTTTTGGATACATGGCACATTACCTTATGTGTAGAATGGTGGTGTTGAGTTTTTTATATAGGATGGCATTCTCATCTTCCGTTTCATGAAAATGTGTTTCTTTGGCATGCAATGATCAGTGGGTTGCCTTTGGAGATGGCTTTAAAACGAAGACATATTTTGAATAGTACATCTTTTTTCAATATAATGATTGAGGAAGAGGACATACAAGTTAATTACATGCGTAGGTTCTAATTCCATTTGGGGTGTTATATCACAATTTTAGGCATCATTAACTAACAATGTTTTGTCACCTTTAAAATAAGTTTTGACTGAGGGTGTTGGAGTTCTACCCACCCCATCATATTACATTGTGTTTGATTATCTTAGCTATTAGGGTTGTGATATAATTGGAGCTTGAGAAATGGGTTCTTGTTTGATGTATTTTGTGGGGCACCAATACTCCAATACTTAGGCTAAAAGGGAAGTTGATTTAGCACTTTTCACAACTATGTTGTATAGGCACCTTGTCCCTAGAAGAGTTAGACTTATGCCATATAGTATTACAACACCTTAGAGGGTTTAGGGTTTACTTTGTCATAGTTGAGGTAGCATGGCTTTGCATTGTCATCTTGTTCTAATACAACACAAAATTAGAGAGAGAGAGAGAGAGAGAGAGAGAGAGAGAGAGAGAAATAAGATAACTTTCTACCACCTAAGCCATTGGAGGATATGATACATTTGGCGTAGTAGAATTAATGGTTTGATGGTCCCCATAAGTGCCACAAGTACATCACGGAAAGTAACTAGCCTTACAGCACCTTAGCAAGTTTAGCTCAAAGCTTATATCGAGAGGAATTACATTTATGCTACAAGTCTCACAACTTACAAGGTTTACCTTGGCATAAGATCCTCACACATTATACATAGCAAGGTTTCATTTATGTCAATTAATCATACAACATAGAGAAGAGCCTTGCACATATGGTCTTCACAGGTTCTACCCCATAGAGTAATATTTATGACAATTTAGTCATGTGAACTCCTTAGTACAACAGACAAAAGCTCTCCTTACCATCACAAGAAGACAAGGGCTCAACTATACTATACTAAGCCATAACTTAGTATGACAATTTAGTTATGTAAACTACTAAGTACAAGAGAATACAAGTGCTTGACTATGTTATATTAAGCCATTACTTGCAGGAGCACGAAAAGAGGCTGGTTGCATGCATACTTTATATAAGATAAAGAAAGCATAGCATTGGTCCATGGTATACCGATTTTGACAAACATGCGGAACTATCGAGATAGCTCAAAATAAGTAAAAATTGTTTGCAACACATTAATCATCACAGAAAAGAAGCAAACTTCAATTTAATCAACAAGCAAGAAGTAACAAATAACCATCAAAATCATCCTTCAATCTTTATTGAAAGATTTCATCCTCTTGCCTTCTTTAAACGAAGAAACAAAAGGAGTGATTTTGGATGGATAGATAGATAGATAGCTAAATAAGTAGGTAGTATTCACGCCCATAAGTCCACTCATCCTCTCAATCTGACCTTCTGATGTCCATATAAAATCTTGTTATAGCAGATGCAGTTGGAGGATATGCCTAAAAAGAGATAGATAGATAGATAGATTAATAGATAGATTAATATGCATTTCATATTGCATACATACATACATACATCAACACATATCAGTGACTTCTGTTCTTATATATAGTTAATTCCTATATGCATTTCCCCAATGTACTTGCAGCAGATTCAACATGTTGCAACAAAAACTCGTAGACCTTGCGCTTGACACGATCCAGGATTTGAACCACATGAAGATCCAGCGGCTTTTGCTTGTCGGATTCTATCACATCCACCCAATCATTCACTCTCTTGATCTGAGATAACATCAATGCAATCACATTGCTCTCTTTCTGAGCAATCTTAAGTTCGGAAGACCCATCAACTGTTACCACATCAACCCCCCCACCACTGATGAATGAAAGTCGAAACCCAAATTCTAAGGCTTTCTCCACGAATTGCAAGAACCAACTCTGCATTTCATTCCTCAATAGATTTGCTAGTTCTAAAGTTGCTGTGGATGACCCACCACCATGTGACTTCTTAGATGATGCATCCCCAAGGAGAAAACCTGCTGCTTTTACAATATTTTCGGCCCCCGATGTGCCTAAGCTCCTCTTTAACGAGCTGGTTTTTAATGGTGAAGGATTCCTCAACTCTTGGCTTACACTTAACCTTTCACTGCCATGGAAACCTTTCTGTGGTGTGCTCAATGGCGTTCTCCTCACCGATGGAGAACTGGCTACCCTTTGGGTCGATGTTAATTGGGAGCTTATCGATGATTCATTCGGCTTCTTTGACAGATAATGCCCACTGTGTGGAATCAAAGAGTCTTTGACAGGAGAAGAGCTCTTTAGAACAGATGCAAATTGCTTGCTGAAATGTGATATGGAAGCTAGATCAACAGACAATGCGGCATTAACCCATGTCGATGCGCTTTTGAGTTTATTCTCATCCGAACAGATGTCAGAATCTTCTGGGCCACGGAGGCATGGTATCGAGTGTACTACCAATGAGGCGGTCCGAAGAGATTGGTATAAACCAAAGAATTGGTCCATCGTTGGGGCGGGATTCTCCGGATCAGATGCCAGACAAAGCTCGGCAAACATGCTGAAAAAGAAACCAAACAAGATCCATTGTCAGATCCATTTCATATCATTGCTACATCCATTTCCCATGATTTGTTGGTTTACTACCCTAGCTACTTACATACTCCATAAATCCTTTATCAGAAGATTCTTTTCACATCAAAGTGCATCTATCCATGTGCATAAATGCACATAAACAGAACATGCAGACACATAGTATGTCTCACCTCATGCATCTGATTACACTCTCGTGAGCCGAAGCTTCTTGTAATGCTCGAGCGGCTGTTTGTGATGCAGCATTTCTTTTCTGCATAACATCCTGTCAGGAAAACAGATACAAATCATGATTAATATTATTTAGAACTAATCAGCATACAGGACATCCAATGAAGGGCAACATTTGAAGCACATTTTCAGGACATTACAAGCACATTTGCAAGATATTGTACCTTGCCTAAGGACACAAGGTTTTGAGGTAGAGTGGACCAAGCTACACTACCATCCGTCCACCTCTTATCATGGATGGCTGGGCGGTGTGAAATGGATGAATCTGAGTGAGACGAGCTCTTTTTCACAGAAGACATCGATGATGGCCGGTGAGACTTCGTGTCGGCCTTTTTCTGTATTTGATCAGCCTCTTGCTGTCCATAACAAACCATACACAATCAACACCTTTAACCACAACAAAATCAAGAGAAGGCATATGGATCATATACAATCACAACCATAAAGATCACATACAATCAATACCAGACACACACACACACACACACAATATAGGCTAGGCCTTATCCAGGGTCATATACAATCCATATCTCCAACTTGAGAAAGGAAGAAAGAAAGAAAAACCAACCATAACAGGTGCAGGGGTCTTGGGTTCCTTGGAGGTCCGAGCCGAGAGCTTGACCTTATCCGGGGTCTCTTCGGTGCTTTTCCTCATTGTCTTCATGGCCGAAGCGAGGAGGTCGACGCCTTTAGAGCTTGAGGTGGTGCCCGGGACGTAAATAGAGGACCTTCTTCGGCTCATGTCTCCGATACTAACACGCGGGGTGCGGCCCGTGCTGATAGACCTCTTTCCCGTGGTAGGCGATGATTGACGAGCCCGGCCGCTCGGAGATCCTTGCCAATTCCTACCACTCGGCGAGCTCTGCCTTATCTTACCTCCTGGAGACGCTTGCCGACTAACCTTACCGCTCGGTGACACTTGCCTAACCTTGCCACTAGGGGAACTTTGCCTGTACCTGGAAGGAACGATATATGCAACTTTCTTCAACCCTTCTTTCTCTGTAGATTCCTCGGTGGTCTCGGTATGACTAGTTTCGTTCGCTTTTAGCGAAGCCCCACCATTGCCATTAGCATTAGCATTAGCATTAGCATTAGCATTAGCATTAGTATTCTCATTGCCACTAACATTGCCACCGTTGGCATTGGCATTGGCATCTTCAGAAATGGTGTTTGCATTACTTGTTTTGGAAGGGGTAACATTCCGATTCGGGGTCGATGAACGGGGTTTGCTTGCTGGGGATGCGTCTCTGAATATCTTGGATTTCACCATTCTTCTCCTTGCCTTTGCAACTGCTTCTGCTTGATCGCTCTGCTGAAGATCTGTGTACACATTCTCTGTATCTTCAGCTATGCTCTTCTCCAGGGTAGTATTCACTGATGCCGTCTTCTCTCCTCCATATAAGCTCGATGCTTTCGCAGAAGCAGAAGAGTAGCGATTGTTGGCAGCCACCGTAGATCTATCCGAGAACCGATTCGCAGACAGTGGCTCCGGCTTGTTCGACCGGTGATCAGACAGCTTCGAAAGCTCTGAAGCACGGTAAGGATTAGCATCGGATGGTTTCAGAATCTCCAAGAGGCGATGATGATGCGAAGGGTAGTCAGTGGAAGGCCGAGGGTTGATCATCGAGTCAGGAAGCTTATGAAAGTCCGAGTGTCGATGGGAACTAGAATTAGGGTAAGGGTTAGAGATGTGGCTGGGATTAGAGTTAGGGTTAGGGTTAGGGTTAGGGTTAGGGTTTACGCTGGAGCTCTTCTTGGAGATAGGGGCGGTTTCCATGACGATGGATGAATTGGAGGCCGATTGGATGACGAAGCCATTGGTGAGAGAGGATGAGGCGCGAGCGATCAGATCCTCAGGCGTACCCACGCAGGGATGGCGTCCAGGGAGTGGCCGGATCCCAACAACGCGAGGGACAGGGCTCCCTGATTCAAGCCTCTCAACATACACAAATTGACCTAACTGAAGCTTGTCTGAAAGGATGAGATCGTTGTCATGGTCGTCCAGGGAGACATATGTGGCATGACTGGAGTCGGAGAGCTTGATGTAGAAGCCTTGATTCGGCCATAGATCCCCGCCTGCAAGCGCAGGAACGATCCCGATGACCTGCAGCATCACGGATCGATGCTCCCCTGCAACACGGACGTCGGAATTCATGTGCTGAAGGAGCTTGAGCAGGATCCCTGGGTTGAGAGAAGCCATGCTGAAGATGCTGAGAAACGGGACACACAGATCTGATTCTGGGGAGCAGGGATGCTTCTCAAGGGTGTAGGGTTTAGGGTTGGAATGGGGTCGAAGATGGGTTTAGGGTTTTCAGATGTGCAGGATGTTGTTTTAGGGTTTTTGAAGAGACAGGGAGAGAGATGGGGTTTAGGGTTTTCAGATGTGCAGGAGGATGTTATTTTAGGGTTTTAAGAGACAGGGAGAGAGATGGAGGGGGAGGGAATGGCGCCATCGCTCCATCGGTTTCCCTCCTTTAACGTCGCCCTCTTCTTCTTCCCTCTCTTTCTCTCTCTCTCTCTCTCTCTCTCTCAGCGTCCGGATTTTCAAACTTCCATCTCCTTCTTCCTAACGGCTATACTCTGTTCTTCTCTTCCGCCCCTGTTCTGCTTCTGGCTTTTTGCTTTCTGCTTTTTGCTTTTTCTGCTTTTCTTTGCCTCTCTTGCTGTTTAAATTTTCTTTTTTTTTGTTTTTCTTTTTTTTTTTTGCTTGAGAGGTTAAATTTGATCTCTTTTGCTTTTGGGCTGCCCATTTCTCTAGCTTCCGATCGAAGCAAGCTGCAACCCCTATATATTCATTACTGATTTTTCGGCCCAAATTTTAATCTCCTTTTCCTTCTTGCTTTTTGCTTTTTGCTTTTTGCTTTTGCTTTTTGCTTTTTCTGCTTTTTTTGCCTCTCTGCTGTTTAAATTCTTCTTCTTCTTCTTCTTTTGCTTGAGAGGTTTGATCTCTTTTGCTTTTGGGCTGCCCATTTCTCTAGCTTCCGATCGAAGCAACCCTATTTATTACTGATTTTCGGCGCAAATTTTAATCTCTTTTCGCTTTTTGTCTACTTCAAAGAGTTGGGATCTTTTAGACCAAAACCAAATCTTTTGATCGCCTTCTCGGTGTAGCAGAGAATATTGTCATTGTCTTATTTATCCCCCCACATCCAACTAATTTACCATGTTAGAAATTTCTCTAGGTGTGGTTTAGGGTTTAGCATTTAGGGTTTAGGGTTTAGGGTTTGAGTGGTCAAAGGGTTTAACCCTCCTGAACCCACAAGTTAAAGTGGCCAAAAAGGCCATATGAGCCATCAAGTCACTTCCAACGGAAAAAAGAAAGAGAAGAGAACTACGTCATGAGATGAGAAATGTAACATACCAAGGATATAATATAAAGTCTGAAAGCGAAAGATGCCGATGAATAAAATGAATTTAGTAAACCTTTGTATTTTCCACAAGATGCTTGCATGATTACTGTACAAGAATGCCATGTCTAGTCAATCCTCAATCGCGGCTTATTATATGAGATTCTAGGAACTTGTAGATATCATGGCTACATGAATGTGACAACCACAATCGGCCTTTGAAATTTTTACGAATCGTCAAGGGGTGTGTGTGTGTATTGATTATTACAATGCTAAAGTTGTGGCTCGTGTCTCAAAATGAGGTTTGAAGTGGTGCTCATTATAATAACACATGTTTCCGAAATTAGCTGGAGATCATGCACGCTACCTGTTGCCTTGCTCTCGAAAGCGCAGATTTACAACATCCGCATTGCCGATTTTTTCCCCCTCTCGTTACAAGGAGTGAAAAAATCGAGCGACCATAGCACTGCCTTTTTTAACTACTCATCGTGGATCAAGATCGGTATGTATTATATAAATGCTATGGATGAGAGCGGAGTTCAAATTTCTACGTGCGGAAAGGTATAACGAAATAGTTATCGCTTCTGAAATATTTTGATTCTTTGTCACTATTGTCGAGGTTCAAATGAAAGAACACACGGTGCCCCTACATCTACATATGCTCCAATAACAATTGTTAAATGAGGTCCACGAAATGTTAGTTAAATGGGGAATACATCCATTAGTGAATATACAAGCTAACATTTATGTATATAAACACGTCAAATGCCGACTCAATAATTTAGAAGTTGAAGTTGTGTATAAGATATTATTCGGCAATGCATGCCTACAAATCCACCAAAAAATATTAATGGAGATTTGACCCCAATTGTACCATTGGTCTAACTTCAATGCTAATGGTAACTCTCTCAAGATTATGCCATTAACCTTTCAGATGATGGTTATGGGGATTCAAAAAATCATTCATCCCCCTCAAGCTTCTTATTGGTGGGATTTGAAGCTGTGGCGTTCCATTTTGTATATCGCATAGGCTACTTGAATAAATATCCATCAAGATGCAATGAATCAAGGATTTTCCTAAATGAATATTGAAGCAAGGAGTAGCCTGAATTCCCCTAATTATACATTTGAATGACAACTGGTGAAACTTGGCTTTAGCAAATGCTCAAAACATTACAACTTGTTTTGTGACTTACACCATGCATGGCCCTGAAGCAAGGAGTTGCCTTAATTCCCCTAATTTTACATTTGAATGACAACTGGTGAAACTTGGCTTTAGCAAATGCTCAAAACATTACAACTTGTTTTGTGAATGTAGGTTGCCATAGTTGAGTTCTTTCATTTGTACATGTTGGAGATTTCAAGTTACTTCCATGAAAGTATTTGTAGTTCAACTACAAGATGAATTTCACATAGTCATCAATGTCACCGATTTCAAGTTATTCACATAAGCATTTTGTTTTTAATATGAACATCAATGCTTAAATGAACTCATTTGATAGGTAATTACCCCTCTTTCTATTTTTAACCAAGGTCAAGTTCTAACTATCAGCTTGAAAAATACTTTGTTGTAGATTACAACCATTCCACCTTGTAAAACCCTACCTTTGTCTGATATGGCATGAAACTCTAAATGTAGTTATCCAAAGAACCTTTGAGATTATGCACAACAATATTTCATTTTGGGTCATGACACAATCTTCAAGCTCATATATAAGCCATAGAGAAAGCGTGTCTATAAATATTTTCCAAGTGTGTCCTCCATAACATCCTTCATATGTATAAACATTCTCACGGCATTATCACAAATTGGTTTTGGTTCACAAGTCAATTTATTTGAGCACATGAACATGCCCTTGAGATACTATTGAGTTATTGAAAAATTCTCCACCCATATTCCATTGAAATTGTTTTTTTCCTTGACATTTAAACCACAAATACAAGATCCATTCAAGAAGGGCATTTATGGAAACAACATGTTGTCATCTGTCTTTCGATCTACCAAGATAAAACCTATTGCTTTAGGTACATAGGCTCAATATATAGAAAGCAATGCATATGAACATATTTTAACAATCTATGTTCATTCACTACTTGTCATAAAGCATTTGCGAGGACTCAAACTTGTGTACAACACAAACATTTTCAAAGAGATTCTAGCAATTGTGAATTTGAGCTATCTCAATAAATGAAGGAAATATCAACATCAGAAACTAAGCATGGCAAGCACCTTCTACTTGGAGTTGCCTAAGCCTTACATAGCCTAGGGTTTATGTTACCATAAATCACTCATTGCTATATGTAGTAGGAATAAGAAGGATATAATGTATTGTCATGTTTTAATTTACACAACATTTTCTTCTACAATGAAGTAGGTTGCAATGAAATTACAATTGATAGGATCAATCATAGAACTATTGAGGCGAAAACATACAATTAAGCATGTTGGTGAATCAACTCATGTTCACTCACCTAACAAAGTTATCAATGTCCACAATAGTGCGCTATATGGAGCATCGTACTTACTCTTAGGCAAAGATACTTTTATGGTATTCAAACATCTTCTCTATGTGACAAATATAAATTGAATGAGTCAAGACCACTACAGTGAGGTGGGAGTTGTAAAAGAGACTAGAATCGAATAGTTATATCTCTATTAGATATTGTTGACATCATGCTCACCTTACAAACATAGACTCCACCTTCATGTGCTTTTCTATCCGAGGAGGGCCAACAATGATGATTAGTTCATTGTAAGATATATGAGGTGTAATCGAGGAAAAATATATGTATAACAATTGTAAATAAATACAGCTTGGAGTAAACATAAGAATCAAAGTTTTGATTGTTTGAACTCTTCAATATAACAATCGTAAGATAAGAAGAAAAGCTTTCTGACTTGACAATGATAACCGCACTGATTTTGTAAAGAACTGTGCCATTTTTCAGATGACATTTACAGAGATATTTGTCAGTTCACCAATACCTGTTGCATGCATATTTTATTTCTATTTGGTAATGGTTGTCATAGCTATTAGGAAATCAACGTCACTGTCCCTCATAGGAGGAGGCATATAAAGATGTGATATTATTATATATCTCAAAACCATATTACTGTCTTTAGAGTTAAGTGTAAAACAAATCCGATTCATTCGGATCCAAAAAGATCTCCACATGTGATCAAGAAAGGCAATGCATCCACAAGTCATCATCAAGCTTAATCCTCAAGTGTGACTCAATCATATGATTCTTTGAAACCACGTTGAGCATGCATGGAAAACAACGCAGAACCATTCAAAAAGAACACATTCATATTTAATGTTTAATATTTTTTATTTGTATATGCACATGTTTGCATGAGAAAGCAAATCAAAGAGAAACTAGTAGATATTGCATTAAGTCAATGAATAATCAAATATATAAGTTATTGAAATACATATCATGTGCTTCACTGAATTTGGTTCATAGCTCCAATAACCCTGAGAAAGAGAGGGTGAGAGAAACATAGAGATAGAGATATTGTAAGCTACACATATATGCATAGTTTTTTATTAGGTACCAGACATAAATTCTTGTAGAAAAGATCATCCCATCACAGACACACACACACACACACACTAGTGGAGTGTGTTAAAAGAAGAAACCCGGAAATAAAACCCGCCTACAGTACAGCATTGGCCTGATGCAAGGCCAACAATCTTCTAAATCTTTAAAGGTATTTTCGCATTGTGGCAAAATAGGTACCTCCATTATTATGACCTATGATCATCATTTTTAGATCTGGCACATATCAACATCATGTGCTCTTTTATCCACCATATCGGCAATCCCTTGTACCTTCCCCTCTCCCCTCCTCTTCACTATATACATCTTTCTATGGGTACTCTCCTTGTAACATATAGCCAACGAACTCCTCTTTTACTTACCACCCTTTTGCCTAAAATATACAAGTCCTTTCGTGTAGGGAATGAAAAAGAGGCAGACTTATACACATTATTTAAGCCTCACGACTATGCACGATATGTCATCCTTACTCTTTCTCATTAGTGCGGCCTCCGTCAGCTTTTTTGCAGCTGTTTCCGGATCTTTAACTTTCCTAATTAAATTTACTGCCTCCTGATTCTCCATCACCTAGAAAAGGAATACAAATTATTCAGGTTCAAATAACGGTTTATCATGTAGAAAGGTATTGACATTATCACACTACATAATTATTGCAGTAGAAATCTCTAACCTTCCATAATCCATCACTTGCTAGTATGAGGACCTCATCAGTTTCATTCAGGTTCATGTCAAGAACATCAGGATCAGAACTTAGATGTACCTTCAAATTCTTATCGCCAAACGCACGTGCAACTGCGAGCTGTCCATCTACTCTCGGCACGTCACCTAAAAACATTTAAATTTTCAGAGTCTGGCATGTGGTGTCTAGCCCGTAATATGCTGTATGTAGTACGTTATATCTAGTATCCACTATGATGTAGTATGTAACACGATGTAATCACATGGTGTATGTAGGATGTGGTATCCACATTATCTTATATTACCTAGGTCTGTGATGTGCATAAGCATGTAGTATGTATATCACAACAACAATAATAATTAAGCGAAGCATAAGTGTCATCAAAGATAGTTCGAATTTGCATATGACCAAGAACCCATACCTGGAAGAGTAGTGACAAAGCCTCCCCTGTTTTCTATGTCTTTTTTCTCTGACTTGGGCTCATGATCTACCGAAAGCTGAATAGCCTCTCCAGCACGGCAAAGAACCGCTCTTGAGTCACCCACATTAGCTACCAAAAGTTTTCGACCATCGATAAGAATCGCCGTAACTGCCGTTGAACCGCCAATACCTAAATCTGGAGCCTTTTGTAGGACTACTTTATCAGTAAGCTCGTATGCTTTGACTATAGCTTGGGTCGGGTTTTCCCAAAACTCTGGCTGCCAAAACAAAATCACATTGCAAATGTCTTCATTAGATAATATATACGTATATTTTCCTAGATGATTCTGTTTGTGAACATAATGATAGTACAAACACACATGCATTGTTTCCCTATCTATCCGTCTGTGGCAGTCAATTTAGAATCAGATGTTGGAATTCTGGTCACTATTAGAAACTTGGGGGGTACACAATGTTAAATTATCAAAAAAGTTAGGGATAATTTGTGTTTTGCCAAATTTGCAATGCCAATCAAGCTACAACTACAAAAAGAAAAAGAAAGAGGAGGCATACCCGGCTTAGTATATTGTTAAAAAGATTGTTCTGTAGATAATGGGGAACATCATGCCCAAGGTGACCATCGAAAATGGCAAACAATCCGAGTTCATGATTATTTAGTGGGACGAATTCTGCAACATGGAAATCCTCCATCGGATGGTTAGCTTTTCCTTTAACGAGACTGAAACCGTGTGCAATACGATTACTAGTTTTGCTCTTCCCTTTGCCCGTGTCCGAGGAAGATGAAGGCTGCCATCCTGCAACCATCTAAAGAGAGCATCCAGAAACAAGATTGGTCATTGACATAGACTGATTAGAACCAAAAAAGAGATGTTTTTGTGTAGATATATGGAAGACATCAGTCATACAAACACTCACTACACATGCATACACACACACATACGGAACCATATACAAATATACAGAACCACATACATACATACATAAAGCCACAAGACTACATATTTACATACATACATACATACATACATACATACAAACCTTCATGCACATAACGCACACAGATACGTACATAGATACACAAGCACATACATAAAAGTGTGTGCATATACAATCAAGTGCCGGATAAGACTTCAAATCTTAGAGATCATATGCGGATCTATTCCTGTTGGTATACAGGGGTGAGATGAAATAGCATGACTTCTTCAGACAGATCCCTTCTTCATCTCCATTATGCAAACGCTTTAAGATCTATCACTGTGTGTGTGTGTGTGTACATATATACAAAAGGGATGAAGACAAAAGGAACGAGAAGACTCACCTTGAGCTTGTCGAGGACGCCTCGGCTTGGTCGGGAAGCATCGCTGTTGGAAATCATTGAAAGAGATATATGAACAAGAAACAAAGAGATATGAACAAGAAGAAGAAGGGGAGAGAAGGGGGAAACACAGAGAATCAGAGAGAGAGAGAGAGAATCAGAGAGAAATACAGAGAATCAGAGAGACAGAGATTGAGAGACTTGAGCCCAAAAAAGAAGAAGGAAAAGAAGAGATGAATTTGGGGGAAAACAGGGGAATAAAAAGGAACACGCAATCTCAGTCTCCCCACACGCGCTTTGGTCAAATCCCAAGTGCTGACCAGGAACTCATCCTAGTCATCACGTCCACATCAGGGTCCACGTCACAATCTCGTCCCGCTCCGGTCTCGGCCCTCGGGTCTCATATCTCAAGTCTCAGGTCTCATGTCTCGGGTCTCGGGTCTCGGGTTTATCATTGAGGTGATGGTGGTGGGGGGCCAGAGTGTGTGGTGCTTCACCTTTGTTGTTCATCATCTCCGAACTCGCCGCCTCGGCCTTTGCTTTGTCTCCTTCCATTGCGAGCGAGCAAGAACCTTCTATTGTTCCGATGTTATTCACGTGTCACGTCTCTGGCCTCTCCCTGACTTTTGAGGGGGGGAGTGGTCCTCCTGCTCAAAACTCTCCAAGTTCGGACGAATCTCTGCTTCGATTTTGTCTCTAGTGCTTCGCCTTGACATCCCAAGCCATACCATGAAGGCTTTCATCATGACATTCAAACATATAAGAGTTCCATCATCGTTGGTGGTCCTGGAACATTTGGGCTGATAGATCATCAGGTTTCTTAATTTTGCCATCATTAGTTTGAAAATGTGGTCATTGTAGCTTGGTCCCCAATTCATGGCATGGTAGGGTTTTGACGTGGCAACATGTTTGTTCACGATAACAACATAAGACACAATGACATTCTCTAAGTTATTTGAGACTTATCGTAAAAGATGTTATGTCAAAATCTTGGCACAAGCGGATCGACCACATCTCAAAGCTCACCACACTGGTTCGAGTCCACTTACAACAACCTCGGATAATCTACGGGCACAACGATGGCTTTCTTGTATCCTCGTTACAACGGAGAAACCGATGCAGAAGCCCACACCCAATCGTTCCTAAATGTCTAGAGTGCAAACCACGTGTCACAACGGCTCCCTGAAGCCAAAGCTAATGCTTCTAAAATCGTAGAGTTCAGACTCACTCTCGACAAGCGAGCCGCTCGGTGGCACTCCCTACTCGATATCATGACCTTTACAGCCTTTGATCAGCTCCGCACGACGTTCCCGCGCTTCTTTCACAGGAGCATTCCGCAACGCGAAATCAACGACCAATTTTATTCCATCCGACAGCTCCAACAAGAATTGGTCGTCGATTTTAGCCTCCGATTCCAAAACTTACGACGCCAGTTAACATGGGTGACCTACAAAAGTATGGATGATGTTATCAAGAAGAGTTATGATCAAACTCCCAAAGTTCAAAGGAGCGATGAGTGAGTGCGTGTGCAGGAGGCCAAATTGGGAAGCAACACCGCCATCCATTTCCAAAGGAATGGCACATTAGCAACCAACACCTAGACATTATCCACTTGGATGTTTGGGGTCTTGCAAAAGCGGCAACATTCAGTAGATGCAAGTATTATGTCACCTTCATCACTGTTGCTCTCAACACATACTACCCCCAACGGTTTGTGAATGGTGAAGCATTTGCACATTTTTGCAGCTTAAAAAACATGTGGTTAGTCAACTAGAAGAACACACCACATTTTGATTGAGCAAAAGCGATAGCTACAATTGTCTACTTGATGAATCAATGATCTTATGTAGTAATAAATTATGTGACTCCACATCCACACTTGTATAAGAGGAGGTCAAATATGGCACATTGAAATGTTTTTGGATGCATTGTGTATGAGCTTGTCCTAGACAAGGTATGGACAATGCATTGTGTATGAAACTTAGAGCTAGTCGGCCTTCTGGACAAGGCAGACATGGCCCAGGCAGAGGCCGAAGAATGGTACAACGGTACCACGGGAGAGGGTGTGGAGCAAGAAGCCCTCTCGACTTGTGGAGAAAGACCGGCCGAGGAGGAGGTCGGGAGCGGAGAAGAGCCCTCCACATGGATTCCGAAGACTTCGGCAGTTGAGCATGTGTGCCGACATAATACCGGAGAGATGGAAGGAGCCAGTGAGGAGTCTTGGCACGATGCCAACAAAGATGGGTTGGAGATGGCCTGTGAGGAGGCCAAGGATGGGGTCGTGGTGGAGCGAAATATAGAAATGAGAGGCGGCACAGAAGGGAGCGGAGTCGGACGTCGGCCCGACCAAGAGCCGATCTAGTCGGCATTCCGATTCGGATGGAGCATGATCCGGGCATGGATCGTTCGTCCGAAACCGGGCCAAAATGCGGAGAACAACGGGGGCCAAGCGGCCCAAATGAGCGAAGAAGGTGTTCCTTGGAGTGGAGCAATGTTACTGAAGGATGCAGAGGACACCAAACTGGAGGGGACCGACTCGGGAGTTGGAGAAAGTGTGTGCTGACCCGAAGAAGTACACAACGAAGAGCGAAACAAAAAGCGTGCAATATGGCCGTGTAAGGGCCAAGTAGCGAGCATAGAGAGGATTGACGACAGCGGGGGAGAAACAGTAGAGGCGGTTGATTGAAGTATAGGTCCTCCACACTTGTTCCCGAGACTTAGGCGGTTGCATCCGAGAACCAACAGAAGACCTAAGAGACGGAAAGTGGCAGCGAGGACACGGAGGTCACGGCCAATACAAGTGATGGATGCGGAGAAAGGAAGACCGGTCCTATGGGTCACCTCACACCGGGCTAGAGACTTTGGCAGTCGGCATCGGATCCAACGTAAGACCAAGATAGTGATGGTGGCTGCTGGAGAACGGGACCCGATGATGTAGAGTGACGGACGGACCTGGACGAGAACCGGGCGGAGCGGACTTCTGGATAACCGATTCGGAAGCGGAGAAACAAAGATCGGTCCTATGGGTCACCTCACACCGGGCTAGAGACTTCGGCAGTCAGCATTGAGAGCTGATGTAAGATCAAGATACTGACGGTGGCAGCAGGAGAATGGGATCCGGTAATGCAGAGAGAGATCGGATGAGCCCGGATGAGATCCGGGGGAGCGGACTTTCGGATAACTGAACTGGAGGGGTGGAGGAAGCAGGTGTACGGAGAGGCCGGGAACACGGTACCACGGTACCACGGGAGAGGGTGTGGAGCAAGCCACCCTCTCGACATGCGGAGAAGGAAGACCCGGGATAGGGTCGGGAAAGACGAGAGGCCCAAGGAGGATCCTTCACACCAGATCTAGAGATTTTGACAGTCGGCGGCGGAGCCGACGTAAGGCCAAGAGACTGACGGTGGCGGCGAGGGGACGAGGGCAAAGGTAGCGATGGGGCGATCCTACGACGATCCTCACACCAGTCTGGAGACTCCGACGGTTGGCCCGAGAGCCATCATGAGACCTAGAGAGATGGACGGTGGCGGCAGGTGAATAGGATCCTAAGATGCAGCATGGAAGTGCGGATGGGTGACCCTCACACCGATCCAGAGACTCCGGCGGTCGGCCCGAGAACCAGCGTGAGACCGAGAGAGATGGATGGTGGCGGCAGGTGAATGAGATCCGAAAAAGCAGGGACCGAAAGAGCGGAAAGAGATATAACGCCGGCGACGCGGCCACAGACCAAAATTGGATCCAGTCGGCCAGGTCAAAAGGACGAAGACCAGACACGCTAGGTACACGAGTCGGTTGCCTAACAGATCGGAGGCCCGAGAAGGATCCTCCACACCGGATCTAGAGACTTCGACAGTCGGCACCGGGAGCCGATGTAAGACCAAGATACTAACGGTGATGGCGAGGGGACAAAGGCCTTAGCAGTTGAGGTACCGAGTAACCAAGGTGTCTCGAGAACAACGAAGGCCAGGCGGGCCAAAATGGGCAAGGGTGATCCTTCGTGGGTAGCAACATGGAAAGCTACCAAGGACATCCAAGCGGGGAGCGGTGTGTCGAGCCAAAAAGGGCACACCTAGAAGCGGATTGGAAGACGTGCATGTGGCCATCGAGGGCCGAAGTAAAGCATGGGTACATGACAATGTTCGGCATAAGCGGTGCTGAGCAAGGAAGGTGGAAGACGGCACACGGTGTGTCGAGTTGGAAACCAGGTGCGGGATAGGCTTCACGAGTCGGTAGTCGGAAACGGTATTGGTGACCGAAGGAGGATCCTCCATACCCGCTTTGGAGATCTTGATGGCCCAGTTGGAGTAGCAACGACTCGCTTGGCAAGCCAAGCCCGAGATAACAAGCTGGTGGGGACGAGGGGACGACGGCAAGTGTATGGTGCCGAACCAGTTGTAGCAGTGCGGAACGAAAGGGGCCAAGTGGGCCGACACGGGGTGTTCCTCGAACGTGGAGGACACCGGCATGCGGAGAAACGAAGAGCGATGATGCCGGACCCAACCAATGCGACATGAAGGCCAAGCAGGACACTACGGGTATACGGGAAGTGAGGAGCGTGCATATGGTTGATCAAGGGCCACAGGACAAGTATGTGTATGAGAGAAGATCGCGGCAAATGACTTGTTGACAGCTCGATCAAGCCTACGGAGAGGCGAGCGCGAGGATGGAACCGGAGCCAACGGTTCGGACCGGCGGAGGCCAACACGATAGCTGGGATGCGGATTCCGGAAGGCCGGTTGCTCACTATGGCTGGAATCTCTCACCCTTCTTCAGATTTGGCACGTACCGGTGGACGTGCGGTTTGGTGGGGGCAGATGTCGTGAAGATTCACGGCCATAGTGAGAAAACTGAGCCTATTGGGAATATCGGTAGGGCGAGGTGTGAGCATTCACCATTGTATACCCGTGTAAGATAATGGGGTGCCTTTATGGCGCCAAATGGGAGTTAAGTTGGGATAGAGAATCCCATGTAATAAGGGATTTATCCCACATTGTAACGTCCTTCCCTCGGCCTATAAAAGGAAGGGAGGGTCCCTTGTAAAAGGCTTGCCCATTTTGAGTTAGGAGGGTATACCATTAGGTCTAAGGTATGGTAGTCTAAGGTTAGGTAGCTTTCTTCTTCTTACTTTTAGAGTTTCTTGGAGGTCTTCTTCTTCGTGTATGTTTAGGGTTTAGTCCGGTTGAGAGCTCATATATCCTAGGGGTGGTTTCGCCTCCGCTCTACGACGAGCCCGTGAACTCCCCGATCACCGGCTTGGCAACAGAACGCTGATGTAACCTAATCCACCTTGCTCCGGTTCAAAGCCGAAGTTGCTCTTGTACATATATAGTGAAGTTTTATGCATCCGTGTGTGTGTCGGTGTCTTTGGAGTTCTTTCTTCCCGGTTTCTGTACATAGGAAGTGTGTGTCTAGTCAGTGTTGCGCGCGTGTCCTTTTTCCTCTCTCATTCGGTTGCTCCCGGTACGTATCCGGAAATGCTCTGGTAGGAGCCCTGGGTGGTCGCTGGAAACGGTGAAGCTAGACCTCCCATGCTATGTCTCTCTTAGGTCCAAGACCCCTGTGGTCCTGCCCTGGATCTAACACGTACCCGCGGATTTTCACGACAATGTCGAGTACAAGAATATGGTCTCTGTGCAAAATTAGAAAAATGTAGTTTCGGCCATAATCAAGTGGAATTTTGGGGGTATGTTGTATCATCAGATGGTATTGCTATGGACCCCATGAAGGTGCAAGCAATTTTAGAGTGGCAGATGCCCCTTTCAATGCACGATGTGCAATGTTTTCTCGGGTTTGCAAATTTTTATCGGAAATTTATTAAAGATTATTCCAAGGTTGTGCTTCTACTCACTCAACTCATGCACAAAAATTAGCCATTCATATGGAGTTCAGATGCAACCAAGGCATTTGAAAGCTTAAAACGAACATTTACAACAACACCTATTTTAGCACATGTCGACCCCACAAACGCTTCATCCTTGAAGCTAATGCATCCAATTTTGCACTAGGGAGTGACCTATCGCAGATTGGAGATGATGGACATCTACACCCTGTCCCCTTTCATTCTCGAAAGTTTGAAGCTACAAAGATCAACTACGAGATCCATGACAAAACTTCTTGCAATTGTGGATTGTTTTCAATAATGGCGACATTTTCTAAAAGGTTCTTCTGAGCAGATAATTGTTTACAATGATCATCAGAACCTGACATATTTCCAAAATGCTCGAGTCTTGAGTCGCCGACAAGCCCAGTGGGCACAATTTTTGACTCAATTTGACGTTGTCATCATATATCACCTTGGGATGCAGCAAGGCAAAGTAGATGCTCTTTCTCGAGGCTCTTATATGGAACTTCGTCCAGGGGAACCTGCGTTCAAGCATAAAAAAAAAATCCTTTTGGGTCCTAATCGCCTACGATTAATGGTTGTTAATGCCATAACAACTCTTGAAGATTCCACTCTTCTTGATTCCATTCGAGATCATATCATCACTAATGAATTCGCCAAGGAAGTTTTTTCCATAAAAAATATGCTCCATTGGTATTAAAATTAACAATGCCAAAGGCAATCTACAAATTGTACATAATAGTTTCCACTCCATAAGTATATATCGTAAAAAAGGGACCAAATAATGATGGCATTTGTTATGGCCTCTAAAAACATCATGTTGCAGCCAACATTGGCTGAATGTGATTCCACATATACTAAAGCTCTTTAGTATACCCATATTCAACCTATAAACAAATTCCTGCGGTCCAAGTGAATACATATCTTGGTGGTAATCATGGCTAGTAGTCTAAAAACTCCATGTTTGCATTTGGTTCCGCATGTACTAAAGTTGCTCACCATCACCTGGTTGTCCAATAGCTGTTCCCGTTCCTTGTCCTTTAATTCGCCAAGGAAGTTTTGGATCATATCGTCCCAGATCGTGCTTCTTGCTCATAGTCGAAAAACCCTCGTAATGACTATCGTCAATTCTATTGGCATGGTGGTTTTCTGTTTCGACAAAACCTATTGTATGTTCATGATGGTCCCCCACAACTACAAGTTTTACACCATTGCCATGACTCACCAATGGCTGGTCATTTTGGAGTTTCTCGACACTATTGGTGGCCTCACCTTCGTCATTTTGTTGAAGATTATGTTCTTATTTGTGATACATGTTGTCGATCAAAGAGTCCTCGACACCGATCCTATGGCTTACTCCAACCACTTCCCATTCCGGAAAATCCTTGGAAGTCTATATCCTTGGATTTCATTACCGATCTCCCAGTTTCAAAAGGTTTTGATGCAATTCTCATGATGGTTGTTCGACTTACCAAAATGACACATTTCTTGCCCTGTACGAAGTCTATTACTAGTCAAGAGGTGGTCGATCTCGTTATGCGGGAGGTATTTAGGCATCATGGTCTGCCGGATGATATTATTAGTGATCGTGGTCCACAATTCATCTCAAAGTTTAGGAAACACATGTTCAAACTTCTCCGCATTTCGACTAAGCTTTCTTCAGGCTATCATCCCGAGACTAATGGCCAAACTGAGCATACCAACCAAACTTTGGAGCAATATCTTCGTTGCTTCATCAACTACCAACAAGATGATTGGGTTGATTTTTGCACTTGGCTGAATTCGCTTACAACAACTTAATCCATTCTTCTACAGGATATTCTCCATTTTTCGCAAATATGAGTTGTCATCCTCAATGGATGATGAATGTGCATCTAGACGTTCCTACCAACCTTGCTGCTAAGGATCGTCTTAGTCGCCTCCAAGAAATTCACACTACCATTCTTCACAATTTGCAGGATGCTCAAGTTACACACAAGCGGCTTGCGGATCGTCATCGCCTAGACTCCTCCAAAACTTTCCGTGTTGGGGATCATGTATGGCTTCTCCAACACAACATCAAAACCACTCGGCCTTGTAGTAAAGTGGATTACCAATGTTTTGGCCCTTACATGATCACTGATAAGATAAGTGATGTTGCGTTTCATCTTGGCCTCCCTCCGCACATGTGTCTTCATTTGGTGTTTCATGTATCCCTTTTGGAACCTTATACCACAAGTTTAATTCTGGGCCGTCTTACACACCCCCACCACTTGTTGAGTTCTTGGAAGGACCTGAATTTGAGGTTGTTGCCATTCTTAATTCTAAAATCGTGTGAAACAAGTTGTATTACTTGGTTGATTGGTTAGCCTATACCCCCAACGATTGAACTTGGGAACCTGCAACAAATCTTTCCAATGCCGTGGACATGGTCACTGCATTTCATTGCCAATATCCTCGTAAACCAGGTCCTAGTACAAACCCTATGACCCGTGAGACGTGTCGTCGAAGAAGGGGGATAGTGTCATGATGACACTCATGTTATGCCTTAAAAGGTTTTGAACCCACGACCTTGTTATAACATGTCAAATCCTTAACCATTGTAATAATATGTTTATATGTATAGATTTTAGAATATGTAATCTAATATCATAAGAATATTCTATATTACTCTACATTCTAGAATAACCTAGAATATTCTAGAGTGTTCTACATACTAGAACGAGATTAGAACCTTCTAGAATACTCTAGAAACCTAGAATATTCTAGGGTGTTCTATATTACTTATAAATAGGGATCTATCAATCATCCCAAAACTAAATTGGTTCAATGCCATTCTATAGCTGCACTTTGTTGCCTACTCTTTGTAATCTGTTTTACACTGCAATATAATATTTCCCTTTCTATTCTCTTTCTGTCTTAAGCATTATCTGTGTGTGTGTGTGTGTGTGTCTTGACAACTACGAAGTTCGTGAAGTACAGATGTGATGTGCACTTAGGTACACATGCACATGTAGACTAAGGGGAGTGCATGGGAGTAAGGGTGTAATAAGTAGAGGGCATGGTGGTGTGTGTGAAAATGAGAGGAGAGGGTGTTAAGGCCCCATCAACTTCTCCTCCTAAGATCAAGCCAAATATCCCTCTTTAAAAAGAGTGAAATATTTGGCCTCTCCTTTTGTAATAAGCTCACACTTTTCCACTATAAAAAGAGGTGAGGAGGCACCATTGAGGGGGTCGCCATTTTGTCGTTTGAGGCAGACTGTTAAGGTTTTAGTTATTCTTCTCCCCATTTCGTTTTAGGGTTTCGATTCTTCTTCTTCTTATCCGGTTAAGGTTTCTTTTAGTTGTGCTTCAGTCCAGCTTATATGTCCACGATTGTAATTGTATTGTGGCGTTTGTGCCCTATAATGGAATTAGCTTGATGAACCTTGTCTCCATCTATTTCTCTACCGTGTTAATGAACCTTGTCTCCACCTATTTCTCTACCGTGTTAATCTCTTCTTCTTTCTCCTACCCTTTTGAGCTCGAAGGCTGCAAGGGTCAAGCTCCCATTTCCCCTCTACTCCCAGTCCAAGACCCCCATGGTCCCACCCAAGCCAGCACGTACCCACGGATTTTCGCGATAGTGTACAATCAAGAAAATACGTTTGAAATATCAAGTCTCGCCTTTAAAATCTACTCAATGTGAGGAAGCCTCGTATAGCTAGAGAACAAAGAAAACTATTGTTCAACAATGATATACGGAGATAATGATAGTGAGAAACCTAGAGAAGTTAAAGATATTCCTACATCATTTCTTGCACATTTTGAAAGAGCACGGAAAGAAAAGGACTGACATTTAGTGAAGGCATATGGTTTAGAAGATGGTGGCACTTTTAAGAAATTTAGCCACAGAATCAATATCACCCGGGATTTATACTGTAATGTCTATTGTGGTGATGTGGCTGAGATGATACACATATTGCCAACTAAGGAATACATATTATTGATTGTTGACATACCATATGAATTTTGTATGGTTGGATCAACATATGATGATGAACCATTTATGTTCAAACAACTTGAGAAGATGGTGAAAGATTTCGTCCTTACGGAAAATTGTCGTATTCCATAACATGAACCAAAGATACTCTATAACACATGCCTTGAGATCTCATTGCCATGGAATAATAAACCTTGCTTGGTAAGGAATATTTATATTACATGGAGAATTTTGATTTTCCCATAAATAAATTCTACTTAATATTGATATTTTTCATTTGAAATGTTCTCCAACGAAGGAGATTGGATACTAGATTTGTTCTTCGACTCAGATAAATTATTATACCTTTGTTTGCTATGCCTTTAAAAATCAATATAGTTGATGTTTAGCTAAAGCAATCTTCATTTTAAATTGTTAATAGGTATTGCATCTGCATTTGCATTGAAGCTATTCAAAAATACTGCACTAAAAAAGGATGATGGCCAAGTGAGTTTCATTAACATGAGGATTAAAACCTTAACGTTTTCAACCTGCATCTCATGAACCTATTCATCTATTAGCTCGGGTAAAATATTATAACTTTGTTTGCTATGCCTTTAGAAATCAATGCAGTTTATGTGTAGCTAAAGCAATCTTCATTTTAAATTGTTAATAGGTACTACATCTGCATTTGAATTGAAGTTATTCAGAAATACAGTTGTACTAAAAAAGGATGATGAGCAAGTGAGTTTCATTAACATGAGGATTAAAGCCTTAACATTTTCAATCTGCATCTCATGAATCTACTTCTTGATTATCTGGCGAACCTAGGGAGCTTATTGATTTTGTCAACAAGCTATTTGAGGACCCTATCATTGCGAGCCTATGTGGAGTAGATACTATTGCACAAATTTTGTTGGGGAGTTCTCAAAAGGAAGAAGAGGAGACCAATGTGGATACCATGATAACTATGTGATATGTTCAAATGATATATTAATGTTCACGTCTAGGTTTGATAGTTTTGACAGCTTATGAGTATTGTCTACATTTTTGGAGTTGTGAATTTATCAAAACTATTTATGAATATTGTCTACATTTTTTGAATTGTGAAATTATGGATGTTGATGAGCACTACATTTATAGATGTTGATGACACTAAGGATTAGAGTGTTACCGCTTATACTTAAAACATTTTTATTAACAATAGATGTCACTTCCACTTTTGGAAATCTACATCTCCTCAAGATGGTGAAACCATTAATTTTAACTTGTGCTTTGAGTTAACCATTGTGATTTTTTTAAAGTTAACTACATTTCATATCTGCAAATTGTCAACGTTTAAACATTTATCGGAAAACTATCCAATTTTAGAAATGATCATTTTGACACTTGTTTAATCTCAAAAAATCAGCAAATTTTATATGCTATTTAAAACATGTGATACTGGTTGTATCAAGTTTCTGAAAATTGCCTAAAATTGCAAGATTATAAAACGAATCTATAAGTGGAATGCGCGATCCTTCCACTTGTGAACGCGAACGTGTTACCCCGAGTCATGGGCACCTTCTCTACCCGTCGAGAAAGGCCCTCACCTCAATTCGTCGCGGTGATGTGTTGTGGTTCCAATCACGGAACCCCTCAACACATCAGATGTGTTACAGAGGGGCACCTTCGATATTTTCTCATTGTTTTATGACAACATTGTTAAGTTTCGAGCCTTAAGGTTTTTAGGGTGATATTTTTTTTTCATTAACATGTCTCTTTCTTAAATGGATCCCACAATCTCATTAGAGAAATCCAACATATATTATTTGTTTGGGAAGTTCTTGTTTTCTAACTATTTGCTAATTGTTGTTTTCAAGAATGACCTAAAATACCCATACCATTCTTCTAACCCCTATGTTAATATTATGTTTGGCAAAACATGGGTCCATAATTTCATGGATGGATAAGTGTGCTTACTTGACATGGAACCCTATTGTACTGAACTATGAGGAGGACTACTTGATGAATCAAGATTAATCGAAAACACTCTTGCTTGAGGAAATAAGTAATAATAACATTACTAATCATAAACGCCCATGATCTTGGAAACTAGTAGTTATGAAGTTTTATAGGAAGGGAAAAGCACCTTGAAAATGAATCGAGTTGAGAAAATCTCCCCAATGATATAGCTTTGATAAATTTCGACAACTCCATGGATGGATAATCAAGCTGATTACTTGGCATATAACCCCCCAGAAACTCCATGGATGATGTATCAACACACGAATCATTCAACATATAATGTTGCTATGCAGTGTGGATGGCGATCCAATCAAGCCAGATTGATGGAAAACACGCTTGCTCGAGCATATAATTGGTGGTCATAAAACATGTCGAGCCTGAGGACTAGCCAGTGCTTTGAAATGCTGATGCGAGCAAAGAGGTGTCTGAAAGAAAACGAGTCGAGGAAAAGCACCCGGACACGAAGCAAGCCGAGAAGGAAGCGGAGAAGTCTAGGAGACCGGGAGAAACTCAAGGAAGGAGTCCAGGAGTCACAAACAAACACAAAAAACATCTCCTGTTTGTTGACCTTGTCCCCCCCACTACACTTGTTTTCTTGTACTAAATTTGCAGAAGATTCTCAGACACTTTGCAGACCAACATTTCAAATTTCCTCCCCCTTCCTCCTCTCTGGATCAGGTAATGCCTTCATGTTGATGCTCTGTTTTTCATGGTGCTCTGCTTTCTCCTTTCTGATGCTCAATTTTGTTTTTCATATACTCTGCTTTTTTATCTCTTATGCTCTGTTTTTCTCTTGGGTTCTTCATTTTTTGCATTTTTCTTCTTGTTGTGTGAATGAAGCAGAATAGGAAATTTCATTCATTTTCCTTCTCAAATTCTGGTTTGTCTGGATGAAACAGAGTAAATTTTGGTACATGTTTTCTTTTTGTGATTTGTTGGTTTTTTTAATGCAATTCAGAAGATGGCATGGCTGATTGATGGGAGAACATTTGCAAAGAAAGTGAAGAATCCAAGTTATGGAACCTGCAGAGACCATGTCTCAAGAGGAGTCCTCACAGAATGCCCTTCATGTGGCCATGGATTTGAACAGAGTGAGGTATGTAAGCATATAATAATGATGTATTTAGCTTTCTTCTTAAAAACTGGTTGTGGTCCATGCACCTGGTTCTTCCAAATCCTGTAGATGTAGAAATTCCAAAGCTAGATTGGCAATGTGTTTTACCGATGATTGTTACTGAGCTAGCCACCACTGGAGCTTTGACAGCTGCACCTGGTTCTTTACAAACAATGCCTTTGAATCAATCCTGTTGATGTAGAAGTCCAAAGCTAGATTGGCAATGTGTTTTATCGACAATGATTTTAACTGAGTTAGCCACACCCGGAGCTTTTTACTGAGTTTTTTTTAACTCTGTTCCACCAATTGAAACAGCTTCTTGCCTCAGGGCTGAGCTGCATTGTTTGTGGGAGACCCTCAGAGAGTGATCAGTCGAATAGGAATTTCTGTTGCCCATCTCTTTTTGGAATCTGTTGCTAGCAACTCCTAGTAAATTGAAAGGCGAGTGATAATCAATGTATATGATATGTATCATTAGTCCAACGAAAATGTAAAATACCCCATACTTTAACATAAAATACTGATCTTACGATGGAGCATGCTGTATGAAGGAAGACGAATCGAAAAAACTGTAGGAATGCTAAATTATGATAAATAGAGAACCAGTCCAGAAATAATGATAAAAGACTGAATTGAGAAATGATTACAAAGGATGTGCATAGCAATATACAGACTGAATTGTGATGCACGTATAGTTCAAGATCTCTATTGCATATATGTTGGCTCTTATTTTCCAAATTTTATGAAGGTGTGGCCAGGATTTCCTTCAGGAGTAAAATTTGATCCGTCCGACCGAGAGATTCTAGAGCATTTAGCGGCTCGAGTGGGAATCAGTTCAGCGAAACCTCATCCATTCATTAGTGAATTCATTCCGACAATCAATGTTGAGGGTGGCATTTGTTACACACATCCAGAAAAGCTACCAGGTAGCGGTTTCTTCCTTTATTATTTGCTTTTAGGGTGGATGTTTATGCAAATTTGACATTCCAAAGACCGCAACGAATGCTTGCATTCAGTAAACATGCTTTCTTTAGTCAATTTATCCAAGATTCCTTGCATAGACAGTTTGGTGCGAAGAAACATGAACGATATGATATCTATCTATCTATAAGACTTTCTTTCTCTCCTGCATCCCATTTTTTGTGAATGTGCTTGTGTGTGCAGTTTATTCAGTTGTTGGGTTGCATGAATTTATTCCTGAAAGCACATGAAATTCTTTGTTGCGGTATGTTCATTGGCAGTATCGAGAATCACAAATAGTTTTAAATAAACTCGATCAACGATCAAATTATATGAAAATCTGAAATTTAACTAATGCCTGTGTCTAGGAATTCGTCGAGATGGTGGTAGTACACATTTCTTTCATATACCCCCGAAAGCATATACGACTGGGTCTCGAAAGCGAAGGAAAGTCCAAACAAACGAAGGGGACGAGCTTCGCTGGCATAAGACTGGCAAGACAAGACCAGTAATAGAAAATGGGAAGCAATTGGGGTGTAAGAAAATCATGGTGTTGTATACAAGCAATGGAAAGCAAGCAAAGCCAGATAAAACGAATTGGGTAATGCATCAATATCACCTCGGTGTAGACGAAGAAGAAAAGGAAGGAGAACTGGTGGTATCCAAAGTGTTCTACCAAACACAACCAAGACAAACAAGCAAAGCAAATGACGATGACTTGGAAGGAACAGAGTTTGAACTTCAAGAGGGGCCAAGAAAGCATGAAGACTTTGAACTAACAGAAATCGAGGTTCCAAAAGGATCAAGAATGAATGAAGGCTTTGAACTAACGGAACTCGAGCTTCGAAAGGCATCAAGAAACAGTGAAGACTTTGCCGCACAAAGACAAGCTGAGGTTCTAGATGGATCAGGAAACAATGAAGACTTTGAGCAGACACAAGTAGAGCTCGCAGATGGATCTAGAAATGATCTGTCGGAGATTTCTATTGCATCACCAAACATTGATTTCATAGAGAGTTCGAATGTAGTTTCATTAAACTTACCAGCAACACCCAATGCCTTAGCCATTCCTCATGAATCTGAGGTATTCTGAATATGATGGTTCTCCCAACCTATATTCATTGTTCTCTATGATATATTGGTTGGACTTTTTTGGAAAATATTCTGTTCTATAATACACACTGCCTAGACAATGACCAATCTATTTATTTATTCTTCTTTGATGTGTGAAGGGAAATGGCCTTGACGTAGCTCAAATCACGGTAAAACTCGACAAGCAAGACAAGAAGAGGAATCATGCACAAATTCTGAGCGAATTTGATGAAGCCAGGAATGATGATACGATCAACGCGAAATCATCTCAAGAGGAACGCTCCTCGCTTTCGGATTCTCAACTATTCTCGGGTTCGCTAGATGCGGAGTTGCTTAAACTTCTTTGCAATGAGAACCTTAAAGCGTTAGGTGAAGGTGATGCTGTGAATGGTTTAAAGAACATTATTGCTGAAGCGAGCTCGAGCCAAGACAGATTTTCTCTTGACAAGATCTTCCTCGGGACACCGCCAGAACTATTGGTAAGAGCACAAAATAAGGAGATGAATTGGGTTTCTAATTTGTCCTAATGACTCAGAAATGTTATGATGTCTGAAAACTTGGTTTTTGTGATGTGTTTTTTCAACTATCTCAAATTTAATTTGATTCTTTTGGTTTTATTTTGAAAATGTACAAAGGAGTCATTGGTGATGAATTCTCAAGGCACTTCGAGTGAAGATTGGCTCGAGAAACTGAGGCTTTTCGGAGATTCACAACGAACTGATGATTTCAACTTGTCTGAATTCCTCCAAAATAGCCAATCTCAGCAATAAATGTTCGCCAAGATTACATACATCTCTCATGTTACTTTGCAAATTTGAAGCATTAGAACTTTTCTGTTGAGGCTCCATTTTGATTATATACATTGCCTTAGTTATGAGAACACTTTTCTATGCCTTTTCTGTTTCACTATACAATAGAGAAATACTGTTAAGTCTTTGCTTTGCAACAAGGAGATTCAAATCACACACACACACACACACACACACATGTATAGTAATGAGATATCAGAATTACTGTTACAAATGCTAATTGTTTCACATGATCAACATTTGTATATTCGAGAGATCATCTAGTGGTTTCACATTAGCATTGATAACATAGTCCAGAGATCAATCATATGGTGGTTGGTTTGAAAGCAATCAATGTCGATACAAAACTAAGAATTACGATGAAAAAGGAGTCTTTTGAGAATGAGCAAGGAAAATGCTTCTTAAGAAGGAGAAAGTGAATACATAGAGTTGATGATCAAGGGATTAGGGTTTAAAAAGAACCCTAATGGATATATAAATGTATATATACATCAGGATAAAGAACCAGAACATGATAATAGTCACAGGACATAATTGCATAAATGGCATACACATGTATATAGTTCCATGTCATAACAGAGCATAAGGTCATTAAGAACGTACAATGCAAAACAGGGAATAATAGAGTATTAGGGTTTAGGGTCTCTCTCTCTATATATAACACAGTTCATTGTAACATGAACTCACAAAAAAGCAGCACAAAATTGTGTATAGGGCAGATGGTTGTGTGCATCAACACACACACAGAAACACAAATACAAACACAAAGACTTTAGGCGAATCTCTGCAAGGAATTCATCCATGATGCCATAGCGTCGGAATCAAATTCCAGCTCTTCAATGCCATCTCTGAATCCGTTGATGTATGAAATGGCTTCAGAATCTAGCTCTAAATCCATCAGTTCAGCAGTACCAATTCCATTGGCATTGTCCTTTGCTTGGGGAATATTATGAGTCAAAATCTCTGATAGGAAAAGAGAGAAATGCTGATGGTCTTGGTCGATGTTAAGCTTACTTGACACATCATTCCCATGTAAAGGAGGCTGATAATCGGAAGGAATTTGGTCGGACTGGCCCTTTATTATTAGTAATTCATTCAATTTTGCGTCCTTCTTACAAGGTCGTCGCTTCACTGAACCTATAGATGAATTCCTTCGAGTATGAGATGATGATGATGGAGATAGAGATGATGTTGTTGATGAAGAAGAAGAAGAAGAAGAAGAGAGAGAAATCTCATGGACATATCTTTTGAAGCTTGATTCACGATGGGTTCCTTCTTCATTATCATCATCATCATCACGGCGATCATTATCATCATCATCATCATCAGTAGAGGAGTCTGTGGCATCAGGGTCTGTGCAGATAACACGGACAAGCTTGAGCTCAGGGATATGGCAGGGCTCTTCTCGTGAAGAAGAAGAAGAAGATGAAGAAGAAGAAGCTGCCATGATTAGCAGAGTGAAGAAAAATGAAGAAGAAGAAGAAAGTTTAAATAAATCAAACAAAAATAAACAATTGGAAAATAAAATAAAAAAATGAATAAAAATAATCAATTTCATGAATAACTAAATAGACAGATAAAATAAATGAATAAAATAAGTGAATAAATGTATTAATAAATAAAGTAAACTAATTATATGAATAAATAAATAAAATAAACTAATTACATGAGTAAATAAATATAAAAAAAATAAACTAATTACATGAATAAATAAATAAAATAACCTAATTAAATGAAGGGAAAAGTACCAGGATACCCCTCAAAGTTCGTCTTCTTACCAGAATGCCCCTGGAAGTTCCAAATTTACCAAACTACCCCTATGTCCAATTTTCCCTTAAATGAATAAGTAAACTAACCTAATTATATGAATGAAAATGTCAAGAACGGTCCTCCTCTTCCCTTGACTTTTTAATCCGGAAACGGTCCGAAATTTGGGTTTCGGAAGTGTGCATGGCCCCGACCGATTTTGCTTCGACTACTCGAAGTTGGAGTTGGACTAGTTTAAAGAGTCAAGTGTAGTCGTTTGAACACCTCTCTCTGGTATCTTATGTGATGTCAGTTTCCCCGTCCACTATCTGTCCCGTAGGAAATTGTCTGCCCCGAGATTTCGTGACCTGCTCGGGAAGTCGTCCTTCCTACTCTCATGATGCTGTTGGAAACATTCTTTATACTCATAAGCTCTCGTGGCATCATTGACGATCCAAATCGATGCAACCATTCATCTATTTGTATGCATGTCGTATTGTTGGAACTCGACCCCCTGGAGTGTGTGTGTATGTGCATGCGTTGCCGTCAAGTACGTGTTTGTGCACGTTGATGGGATGGGCACAGTTATATTGCTTGTAATATAATGCACCTGCTAAAAATAAGTGTCTACAGTTGTGTGCTTCCCGAGACATTGGCATGCCCCCTATTATATGCTTCCAAATGTGTTGAGATTTTGCCCCACATCGAGGTTTCTTGACAGTAATATCATGCGCGTACTAGAAAATGTATTTTCTATTCACGTTTGCATGCGTTTTGTACGAAGGGGCCAATTTAGTAACATGTACGACTTGTTTCACGTGAGGGGAAGGACGCATAACTTTTGCCTGACTGAGTGAACATTCATAGGGTAGCATGCTCGTAGAAAACACATTTCCATGGCCCAAATATATCATCAGATAACAGAGTAGGTCGATAATTTCCCCATCTCCATTCAACCCTCTTGACCGCCAAAACTAGATTCCTCCTTAAGCATGTGATGCGAATGAATTTTGGCACCTTTTCTTCACCCTTATGTGAACTGACATTAGACAACGTGTTGGGTTTTGGAGGGCCAAACAAAAAAAACTTACGAACATTTTACATCGTGTCGATTTATGGAGAAACCAAAGTGTTGGAGTTTCGAAGCACACACATGCATGTACATCTCAAAGCATGCCATAATGAGATGTCACACGTTTGGAATAGTGTATGAGATTGTGCACGCCTTTCTGTATCTCTCGAAAATGACCACTCCGTCACTCATGCACTTGCCTTTGAATGAACACAATTGGACATTCAACAAATTGACCATTTCAACATCCTTCCCTCAATGTTCATAATGACCAAGGTGTTAATTGGAAGTTATTTACTCATTTTACCCAACCTTTTTATCCCTATACCCTCGTAAGAAAAGTGGCATTCGAGTTCAAATCACAACCTTTTAATTCGGGAAAGGCTTTAAAAGTTTTCAAAGTATCTCGTTACAACTGGAAGGCTATTTTTCTCTTACATGAATGTTGCCACATGATCCTAATATATTTAAAGCTCAAGCCCATGTAAAATGAGGACGAGTGCTCAGTAAAATCTCCACTTGGGGTTGAGAAATGGCTTATTTCTTCAGTCAAACTAAGTGTTCATGTCTACTATTGCAAAAAACAATATCATAACTTCTTTCAAATAAGCATGTCTTGTTTTCTCACTAAGCTATGGTGCAAGAGTCCGATTGTGATTCAATTATCCATATAAGGTAATTACACCTATTGTAGTAAGGTTTGAGATATAAATCCCGTTGAATAAGATGTAAATAACATGTAGTAAATTTGAATCACGAAAAAATGACCATTCGAAAACTTTGATGGAAACGAGCATCTTCAACAAATTTTATTTTTAAATTGAAAGACATTTTGTACCCAACAAGTAATACATACATATGTACAATTTCCTTCTTTATTCAAATTCGTTATGCTTATGTTTTTGTCTTGTATTGATCGTGTGCTTCATTCATGACCTATCCAAATAGTTAGTTGTTTACGAAATCTTGGAATCCATGGTTGGTTAGAATAAACAAGTTATTCAGGTTCTCTATATAAACTTGATATCTTATATATATTTTCAAGCTATAAAATGTACTTTCAAAGTATTTATTTAGCTAGCTCACATGGTAGTGAAATGTTGTACATGCATTGCTTAAATCAATTATCATTATATTAATGATTTAGACTTCTCACAACCTCTCTTTTGCGCACACATTTGAGGTATATTGGTTAAAATGTACCTCAAAAATATGCTTGAAATGAAGGAATCAATGCATGAACTATCAAATATATGTATTACAAGCATGGATGAGGCTTTGCATCGTGGGATTATTTTTTTGACAGGGAATTGATACTAATGTGATTGGGAAAGGGATAAATGACATTATTTTACAACACTCATTCTAAGAAAATTTGGGACACAATGTCAATGGCTCACACAATGGCTGGGATAAACTCGTAAGTAGGGGATTTTGAAATGTTGGAGATCATAATAGAAGAGGAAAGGATGAACAATAATCCTTACCTTATTGTTAATAGATTAGAAAAAGAGAAACCTTACACAAATGTTACATATTCCTACAAATTCAATCTAGCAAATCGTCGCTTATAGGTCAAACGTCTTTCCTTTCTAGAATTCTTAAAAACATGTTGATTGAGTAGCCAAGATTGTTCGTTCAACCGTAAGAATTGGTTTCAAGCCACAACAACTTGAGTGAAGATTCTAGTTTGAGATCATGAACTCTACTATGTAGCGCGATGGGCCACAACGATGCTAATAAAACGTAAATGGTCTCTAAATAGTTGCCATCGTGGGGTTTTGCAAGCTTCACACTTCTCAAGGAGGAATATAATGTCTTTCAAAGAGGGATTGGTCTACAACCATGTAACATGTGCATACTTTATATTCATGTAATTCATTTATATTTCATGGAGTGTCGCCAACATTTCCATTGGCGTAAGTGTGCAACGGGAATGTAGAATTCCATTCAAAAGAAGTAGACTAAGAAATCACAATAGAGGTCAACTAGGTCAATTACTTTGTTTAATTTGAGTTGCGATAAATTAATCCAAAGAGCTATTTGAAATGACTACTTTTTGCCTAATCTAAGACTTGTCCCTTTATTGGATGACATTGTTCCACCACTTGGTAAATATAACAAGAAGTAGTAGTTGATCAATGATCATTTCTTGTTAATGCTTATAATCAAGTTGTTAGTTGCAATATGACTAAATAAAGAAGCAAACCATATCTTATTCTCATTCATTTATCTTCTCTCTCTAATATTGATCACATGTTGTGTGTGTGGTAAAAGCACACCATTAAATTAATTGTATGTAAAATCCACTTCTTACAACACTTGTAGTGTCCTCAACCTATCTATCCTATCCTATGTAGGGAGAGGGACGTCTTGTAATGCCACTAGAAAACCTGAATATGCATTTGAGGAAATGATCCCCACATGCTTTAACTTCCAGGAATTTCACATAAGAATAGCTTTCAACTTCTTCATTTATGCTTTCACCCTATGTCTGCCATCAAACATGAAAGCATTACACATATTCCACTTGTGTTATAGTCTCCAATTTCATAAAAATTGGAACAATACCTTCATCTCGTCATTTGGACCATTTTGAACATACAGTGAAAAAACCCATTGTTGAGGTCTCAAATAACAACAGGTTAAAACTTGTTAAACATATGATAAGTACCTCCAAATGATACATGCTATAAGACACTTAATAAACCTATGTGTACCGTCCTCCAAAGGAATGGTGCAAAAGAAACAAGTGCCCGATCTTAGTCCTCGTCTCTCTCTCTCTCTCTCTCTACTCATTGAGTTTGGTCCTACAATGGAAAACACTTGTAAGGCAACCACAAAGTTGGGGAGTATGATCGTTAATGAGTCTAGATCATGAATATTTCTTGATGTCAATGCAATAAACTCAGCCACAAGGGACAAAATGCTTATGAGTCACTTGATTTCTCTTCAAGAAACCATAAACAAGCAAGGTGAAGAGATTAAGACACTATTGAAAGAGAATGCTGAGTTCTAAGTTGTTGTCATCGAGAGTGAAAGTCTTAAGAAAATGGCCGCAAAACTTGAAGATGAAATTCAAGAATGTAAGAGAGCTTCTTTTCAAATAAATGAGCACCTTAACAAGATTGAGTTACATGAATCATCAAAAGAAGAAACAATGCACATGATGAGGCGGAATGTAAGTGAGATGAAAAATGTTGGCACAACGAAGTCATGGGCTGACATATGTGGTGGGGATCTGGTATCAAAATAATCTATTATGCATGTGATGAATCAAGAGAAGAATATATAAAGCATAGATGTTTGAGAATTGAAAGAATGTGAACGACGATGAAAGAACATTGTCATCCATGGGATTAAAGAGGAGAGTATGGAAACATTGGCATCCCTTGGAAAGGCCATCAATGAATTCTTTAACATGCATTATGGTATGTTGGAAAACATGTTGTTGCCCACTTCGGAGAAAGGCCAATTGTATGCATGATGATAGATGATACCAAGTGGAGGATCATGTCACGACACAATGACGTCAAATATGTAGCTAGTGAGGATTGAACTTGCAACCTCACATCCACAAGACATCATGCTCAACCATATGGATATGAGCACATATTTATATAATAGAGTATTGTATATTCTAGCATATAATATACATTCTAGAATATTCTAGAGCCTTTAGTGTATTCTAGAAATATTGTATGGTGTATTCTAGACGGGTATATTCTAGAGATACTTAATCTCAGAACTTGTATAAATACTTTTAACCTCCTTGGTTCCTTTCAGGGGATTCAACACCAGTCATTGACACATCAATGTAGTATTCTCGTTTCGCCCCATCTTGTCTCTTTGATCTTTATCTCAGTCTTCATTCTCTTTTGTCATTCTCGAGTTTCTAGCCTCATCATGTCTACGTCTAAGTTCACAGTTCGTCGCTTGTATCCCCATCATCCATGCTCCGTCCCAATCCGCGGTTGGTGTGTTTGTGACAGTTTCGGTTGTGACCCCCACTGGAACTAGAAGATGAGCGATCGAAATCAGTCCTCGCCAAAGGAAAGTGGCACGGGACTTGAACTAAAATGAAAATGGAGTGCAAGAGAGCAATGATATGATCCCCACCAGGAAAGTGAGCGGTTGTGATCCCCACAAGAACTGAGAAGGTGAGTGATAGAAAGCACTGATCAAAATCGTGATGCAAAATGATACCTATAAATGATAACAAGTAGTGTTGATGAAGATGAAGGTTGGGTGAAGAGGTGCTGAAAATGATGATGTCGAAGACAAGGATGTTGATGACGGTAACTTTGGATGCAAGGACATTGATGATGGTAACTCTAGAAGCAAGGGCGATGACGAAGATGGGTGATGCTTCTAATTGGAAGGGATTCAATGTAACGGACGTACACAAGGGCAAGGACAAGTAGGCGAGCTCAATATTAACAAAGAGAGAAAGATAGATATATAGATAGAGAGGAGCATAGACAAGAGAACAAGAGAGAGAGAGAGGGTAGACAAAAGAGCGAGAACTAAATTATGCTTCTGTAACTGGTGTTGTTCACCTTAATTGTAATCAAGATGCACCGAAGTATTTATACAAGAATGTGGTGTTATGCATGTAAGCTAGAAACATCTAGAGAATGCATGGAAACTTCTAGAGAGTGCATGTCTATGCATTCTCTAGAAGTTTCTTGAAAGTGCTAGTGATTAACTTACAATGTAATAAGTTGAAACTTATACAATATAATAATGCATGGATGGAATGTAGCTCAATTGGTAAGGTTGCCCAATAAGACCAAGAGGTCATGGGTTGAACCCCCTACATTCCATCATGTCTATGACATTATCCTCCCTCTAAGGCCGCCTCTTGGGAGTCGCGGCTGCCTTATGTGGGTATCGTTGATGAAAATCACGAATGGCCTCCGGATCATTTTGTAAATGTGTAATTGGTTCCCATGTGGCATTCGAAATGGGGTAACCTTTCCATAAGACCAAATATTGGAGCTGTCGACGACGATATCGAGAGTCGAGGATTTGGTCAACCTCATATTCTTCGCCTGTTGACAATTCCACAGGTGGTGGTGGAGGAGGGTGTCGTCCTGGAATTCAAGAAGGATGGTAGAGTTCGAGGGAAACGTGAAAAACATCGTGAATCCTGAATGTTGGAGGAAGTGCTAACCGGAAGGCGACTGGGTTGATCCGCTTGATGATATGAAAGGGGCGTAGTCTTATGTAGTCCAATTTTGCACAAGGACGTGTGGTGGCGATGTGACGACGTAACAACCAAACCATGTCCCCGATTGCAAATGTCGGTGCAGCTAAGTGATGTCGGTCCGCTTGATCTTTATAGTGGTCACCAGCAACACGGAGCTCCAAGAAGAGGTCACAATGTACATCGTGTAAAGCATGGGCACACGTCTCTGCCGAAGGATTGACCAAAGTTGCAAGTATCGAAATGCTGAAACGAGG